>NW_028301264.1:1800000-2037000 GCF_061612785.1 Hesperophylax consimilis | reverse complement strand
TGCGGTAACGTGTTAGTGTACCGGATTGTTTTTTAAAAATTTAAGAGTTAATGTTTTTTAAATAATTTTTGAAAAATTTCTCAAAAATTTTTTTTTCCTTTCATTTAACCCCTCCGAAAATCGCCATGTAAGCACTTTAACTGTCTTTAACGAAATGACATTTTACGAAAACTTTTTGTTATTACCGCTTCACAATTAAAGCTCTATAAATGAAACATTTCTGAACGTAGCCGAATAGTAAAAACTGTTTTAGAAAAGTTACAAAATAAGCTTTCAAATTATTATATAACAAATAAATATTAGCATTTTTAAATATTAAAATTTAGAACGCAAACATTAAAAATAGGTTAAAAATGACTCACGTCATGTTTTTAGGTGAAAATGGTACTAAAATCACAGATTATGTAAACAAAAATATTTATTCTATTGTATATATGTGTAATAAACACTTTTATCACCTCATTTTTTTATCATTTCATATAAAAATATTTTATAAAAATTTAATATGTGAAGCGCGCGGCGCTACCGGCAGACATTTTGCGCGGGTAAAAATGTTGTGTCAATTATGCGACTGTCAGCAGATTCCTGTTTTGTATTTCCATAGACAACTTGGTAGTGATGTGTAGCTTGATCTATAATCGACCTTTTAGTTTTTGTTTGAGGGATGTAACTAAAATAATAACGGAGTAAGAACGATTTCTATGGAGAGACACGCGTTGACGTGTAAACACGCTTATTGTACTTGACTGCTATCGTTATTTTATCGTGTATATCTGCTTACGTTGCTGACCGGTTAAAATGGCGATTCCTAACATCAATAGTTCTACGAGGGAGGAGTTGATGGTACTTTTAGAAAATAGAAAAATTGTTCCAGAAGCAACCCTAACAGCAATGAGACAACAGGGCCACTCTTGGAATAACTGCAGGAAAAGACAAAATCAACATCGGTTTTCAAAAAACTAAAGGGCGGTTTTCACCATCTTACGTACGAGGATGAGGGGAACCGTACTTTGTTTTCATCTTTAGAGTGTTCTAAGACACGTGCAATGCAGGCATTCACGCCTCTGGAACATGCTAAGGATGACATCAGACCACATATTAATATTAACATTGCAAATAAGATCTTTTCATGTTTATTGGATAGCGGCGCTTCGGTTAGTTGTTTTGGGGGGAATATTTATAATTTTTTTACTAGTTTAGGATTTGAATTAAGATATTTAAATTCTTTTGTTACCACTGCAGACGGTAAACACCAAGATGTAATAGGCACGATGCGAATACCTGTTACCTTTAATGAAAAAATTAAAGATATTTTATTCTTTGTAATTCCGTCACTTTCACCTACGATTATTTTGGGGGTCGACTTTTGGAGACAGTTCCAAGTAGCTCCGCAACTGTTTCCAGAAGTAAACATCACAAGTTATGATTTTGAGAGGGGCATTAATGAAATTAGAAAAATTACTGCAGCTTCTTTTCTCTCTCCAAAAGATAATTGGAAGTTAAAAGAAATCATCAAAAAATTTGAAACAATTTCATTTGAAAAATGTGGGTTAGGACTCACCCATCTTGTGCAACATCATATAGAAACCACGGGACCACCAATAAAGCAACGTTACTATCCTTTGTCTCCAGCGCGTCAACGCTTATTAGAAGCTGAATTAAAGGAAATGTTAGCTTTAGGTGTTGTTCGCCCTTCACGATCGGCTTGGTCTAGTCCAGTGCTTCTAGTAACAAAAAAAGATGATTCCGCAAGATTCTGTCTTGACAGTCGAAAAATCAACGCAATTATGAGGCGAGATTCATATCCACTACCATACGTGTCACGCATTTTGGACAAGCTTCGTGGCGCGCGTTTTATTTCGTCTGTGGACCTCTCGAAAGCTTTTTGGCAGATTGCTCTAGATGAGTCCTCAGCTCCTGTCACAGCATTTGTTGTACCTGGTTATGGTCTTTACGAGTTTACGCGTATGCCCTTTGGCCTAAAAAATGCACCCAGTGAATTACAACGTCTAATTGATAAGCTATTTGGCCCTGAATTTGATGAAAATGTGTTTGGATATGTAGACGACTTAATATTAATATCGGTTGATTTTGAATCTCACTTAAAACTACTACGAAAGGTTTTCGAACAATTAAAAGAAGCTGGTCTAACAATAAATTTAAAAAAGAGTGAGTTTTGCAAGAAAGAACTAAAATACTTAGGTTACGTGGTAGATTCAGAAGGACTACGGACAGATCCGGTTAAAGTTGATTGTATCAAACAATGAAAAAGTTTTACCTTACAATAAAACTTATATTATGTACTTAGCTTTATTTAAAACCTATAAAGTGAGATAAACATTACCATTTTGCAGCCAAATCGACGTTTCTTACCAAGTTCGTGTGTAATTCTTAGTTTAAATCTCCCGCCAATGTCACCTGCTAGTTCCTAATGCATCCTTCAGGCGGCGCCAGTAGTGGGGACGCCACCAATGATGCTTTAATTTCATGTTTCATTAGATCTCATCAGGCAGCCCTTGCCTAGGTTTTAAATAAAGCTAAGTACATAATATAAGTTTTATTGTAAGGTAAAACTTTTTCATTATGTAGCATAGGCTTTATTTAAAACCTATAAAGTGAGATATTGTTTGTTATCGCCTGGTGATATTATGCTAATGTGAATCAAATATAATATTTAAATTTATTTGCTAAAAAGAAAATAGGGGCAAGATTTCCAGAAATCAGCTAACCAGTTACAGAGGTTGAAAAAGGTCAGCAACAGATGGGTCGGTTTTTTTTTTTTTTTTTTTTTTTTTTTTTTTTTTTATTTTTTATATATACAATAATATTATTATTGGGTTTATAAAAACAGTTTATTTTTAAACAAGTTCTGCTGTGTAATTATTATTACGCGTGACAGCTGTTTCGCCCTCTGAAGGCATTATCAAACTGTGGGTAGCCCACTTACAGACGATAAATTTATATTATTTCTAGGTAGGTATTTTAATTTCATTTACTGATTTCTTAATTGATTTCTAAGTAAAATATCAAAAATTATTAATGGTTATTACCCCAGCAAAGTTTCCCCAATTAGTGTAATGTTTAAATTTGACTGAATGTCTTTATGTTAGTTATTCCCAAACGATGACTCATAGGGTTATTTTAATAGCATAATTAAGTACTTCATAGTGCACTCATATTTGCATTAGGTTTGAAGATATCTAGTAGGGGTGAACGAATTATATTTGTTTGTTCATTAATTAGAATAGCTTTTGGATTATTAGAGTTTTTGTTAATTTCTAACTGCTCTAAAAGATTCAGTTTACGGCCTTTATTTTGTATGTGTAACGGAGTTGGTTTATTATTATCATTAAGTGAGTGATTTTCATCTAGGAGATGTTTGGCAAATTGAGATTGTATTTTATTATTATTTTTAAAAGATCTTATATGTTCTTTAAACCTAGTGTTAAAGGACCGGCCCGTTTGTCCAACATAAACAGCGTTGCATTCGTCACACTGGAGTTTATAAATGCCACTATTTTGTAATTTGAGTACCTTACTTTTTGAGTTTTTAAGAGATGATCCTAAGTTGTTATTTGTGCGGAAGGCAATATCTAAACCACACTTTTTGAGGACTTTGGCAATTTTATTAGATGTCTGTCCGATGAATTCTTTAGTGATCTGGTGAGGAGGCACGGAATGAAAGACGTGTCGTTGTGAAGGTCAGAGTGTTTATTTTGTGAGTCAGGGCCGTGATGAGAGTGGGCGTAGGACTGATGTTGTATTCTCCGGATGCTGGCTGTGATGGCAGGTCAAGCGCGGGTCTGTGAGTCGACGCCGGGCGCTGGTGACCGGACTCGTTGTCTGTCAGGCACTGGCGATCTTGGCAATCAGTACTCCAGTGCTGACGAGAATGCTGAAGGTGCGATGGACCTTGTAGGAGGTTGAAAGGGAGCTGAGTAGACCAGTGAGGATGCTACGTGTCCTCGTGGTGGTCATGGTGCATGGATGAAGCGCTGGTCAGAGACGCTGGAACCAGGGCGCTGTAATCCATATAGCGTTGGCCAGGAACGGCGATCTGAGCCAAAGCGCTATGATGATGTCCCGATGGAGTCCATGATGAGAGCCGGGAAGAGTGTCCTTCGCGCAAGTGAGGTGCGCGGATTATCACTCGTTGAGCACCTTGTTAACTGATGGCAGATTGATGACTGACTGACTTCTTCATGCTGTCGATTTTAAAAGGTGAAGAAGCTTCTAGAACAATTTGGTTGCTATGTAGAATTTTCCAAACAAATAAATAAAAGAACATCCAAGAAGTTTGTTTGGAACAATCGAGACTTCTAGAATTTCGTTCGAATGAAGTAGTTGCGTACCACTACAGTACTCCCCTTCCAGCGGCATGGTTGAGGGCCGCGATAGAAAGAAAAGTTGAGTCAGATCTTGCTTGTTGATGGGAGTAGGAAGGGTTGGTGCTGGTGTTGTTGAATTTATCTTGGGTTCAGGGCCACTGTCCAGTTGTTGTATATTCTCTCACGTAAAAAAAAAATAAAATGGTTAGAAAAACAAAAATTAT
Organism: Hesperophylax consimilis; assembly: GCF_061612785.1. Lineage (NCBI taxonomy): Eukaryota > Metazoa > Arthropoda > Insecta > Trichoptera > Limnephilidae > Hesperophylax > Hesperophylax consimilis. Next base: position 2,032,448 of record NW_028301264.1, on the reverse strand, counting down.
TATAAATTACAAACACTGTTCACGACACAGGCTGAGAATACACTAAAATAACTATTGTGAGCACTATTATCCGCGCTTGTGCAGAGATGGTCTGGTGCACGCAGCTCCATGGTGCCTCAACCGATCACCCATTTTGAGACGGGGTTACCGGTGAGTGAACGGCGATCTGAGCCAAAGCGCTATGATGATGTCCCGATGGAGTCCATGATGAGAGCCGGGAAGAGTGTCCTTCGCGCAAGTGAGGTGCGCGGATTATCACTCGTTGAGCACCTTGTTAACTGATGGCAGATTGATGACTGACTGACTTCTTCATGCTGTCGATTTTAAAAGGTGAAGAAGCTTCTAGAACAATTTGGTTGCTATGTAGAATTTTCCAAACAAATAAATAAAAGAACATCCAAGAAGTTTGTTTGGAACAATCGAGACTTCTAGAATTTCGTTCGAATGAAGTAGTTGCGTACCACTACAATTCTAAACACCCGAATTTATTATTCGTCTTATTATTAGTCGTTGGGTAAATTAATTTAAGGTTATTTTTGTGTTTGTTATTATTAATTATTTTTTCAATGTCTCTACCCTTGAAGCCATTATTTTTAGCAATAGTTAGGATTGTATTTTTTTCCTTCTCGTATGCTTTCTTGTCAAGTGGGATATTAGTAAGCCTATGTACCATTGAGTGGTAGGCAGATAATTTATGTGACCATGGGTGTAAAGATTTATAATTAATGGTCGTATCTGTAAACGTAGGCTTACGGAAAATTTCAAACGTATGTTTATTATTTTCTCTACCGATAGTTAGGTCTAAAAAATTAATTTTATTATTACACTCTCTTTCAACCGTAAAGCAGATTTTACGGTTGATGGAGTTAGCAAATGTGACAAAAAGATCTAATTGTCTGTTGGTACCTTTCCAACAGACCAAAATGTCGTCAACATAACGAACATAGTATATTATGTGTTTGCTAAAGATTGAATTTAAAATTTGTTTTTCAATGTAATCCATGAATATTTCTGCAAGAAGTGGACTGAGGGGCGATCCCATTGGTAATCCGTCGTTTTGTTGATAGAATTTATCATTAAACTCAAAGTAGTTAGTTTCAACACAAATTTTAAATAGATCGAATAAGTCTTTTTTAGTAACTGGGTTTATATTAGATTCGTCTAAAATATCTTCAATGATTTTAAGGCATTCTTGAATAGGGATATTGCTAAAGAGACTGACCACGTCTAAAGATATGAACTGGCAATTGTGCGGTAGATTAATGTTTTTTATTTTATTTACAAGTTCGAGAGAATTTTTAACGCTATGTTTTGGGTAGAATTTAGTATGTTGTTTGAAAAGAAAGTTAAGTTTTTTGGCGAGTATTATCGTTGGGGCGTTTATAAAAGAAACCACGGGACGTATGGGGATATTATCCTTGTGAATTTTAGGTTGTCCGTATAATGCAGGAGCCCTTGGATTCATCACCATTGCACTTCTTCTAGCGAATTTATTTGGGAATATTGATTGGCAATTATTTATTAGGTTGCGCACGTTTACTGAAATTTTGTCCGTTGGGTCCTTTTTTAAGATTTCAAAGTCTTCTGGTTTTAGGAATGCTTCTACTTTATTTAAGTAATCAATTTTGTTTAATATAACGACGGAATTTCCCTTATCCGCTTTAGTAATTGTGAGGTCGCTATTTTTAATTTTGGCTTTAATATCATTTAAAATTTCCGTTTCTTTTATATTGAATTTATTTTTATTTTTACTGGTTGATTTCAAAGTTTTTCTCAATATATCCGCTGTTATTTGTTTAGGTAAGCCGTTATTTTTTATTTTAGACAGAGAAATTTCTGTGTCGATTGCCAAACATTCAATTTGTTTTTTAGTGATATCTGAATTTATTTTATATTTGAAGCCTTTATCTAGTAAATTTATTTCATCTTCTTCAAAAGTTTCACCTGATAGGTTAATAGTTTTTATATAAAACTCCGTGTTTGTATTACTTTGATATTCATTGACTTTTACATTTTTATTTTTAGATTCGACAAGTTTTTTAAGTTTATTTTCCTGAGTTTTGAATTTATCAGATATAATTCCGCCGATGTGTTCACGAGTATCGTAATCCAGGGTATCAAATTCCCATGGATGCAGTTTAAAAGTTAATTCCGAATGCAATACCTTGATGTAGTGAAGTATTGTGTCCCTTTTCCGACAACATTCCTTAGTCTCCTCCTTCAACCATATCCTCTGCGCTCGATGCACAGTTTTTATGGCTGCCGAGGATTTGCTTTTGGTAGAAATATGCACGTACTTGGGGATCACGTTTAACTTCAAACACTCTTGGTTAAACCAAAGGTTTTGCACTATTTTCCGATGTTTTAATTTTAATCGTCTGTAAAAAATCACTTGGGTAGCTATATCAGCAACCTTCAATTTATTTATTGTTATTAAGTTTAATTTGTAGAACTCCATTTTATTTTTTATTTTTTATATATACAATAATATTATTATTGGGTTTATAAAAACAGTTTATTTTTAAACAAGTTCTGCTGTGTAATTATTATTACGCGTGACAGCTGTTTCGCCCTCTGAAGGCATTATCAAACTGTGGGTAGCCCACTTACAGACGATAAATTTATATTATTTCTAGGTAGGTATTTTAATTTCATTTACTGATTTCTTAATTGATTTCTAAGTAAAATATCAAAAATTATTAATGGTTATTACCCCAGCAAAGTTTCCCCAATTAGTGTAATGTTTAAATTTGACTGAATGTCTTTATGTTAGTTATTCCCAAACGATGACTCATAGGGTTATTTTAATAGCATAATTAAGTACTTCATAGTGCACTCATATTTGCATTAGGTTTGAAGATATCTAGTAGGGGTGAACGAATTATATTTGTTTGTTCATTAATTAGAATAGCTTTTGGATTATTAGAGTTTTTGTTAATTTCTAACTGCTCTAAAAGATTCAGTTTACGGCCTTTATTTTGTATGTGTAACGGAGTTGGTTTATTATTATCATTAAGTGAGTGATTTTCATCTAGGAGATGTTTGGCAAATTGAGATTGTATTTTATTATTATTTTTAAAAGATCTTATATGTTCTTTAAACCTAGTGTTAAAGGACCGGCCCGTTTGTCCAACATAAACAGCGTTGCATTCGTCACACTGGAGTTTATAAATGCCACTATTTTGTAATTTGAGTACCTTACTTTTTGAGTTTTTAAGAGATGATCCTAAGTTGTTATTTGTGCGGAAGGCAATATCTAAACCACACTTTTTGAGGACTTTGGCAATTTTATTAGATGTCTGTCCGATGAATTCTAAACACCCGAATTTATTATTCGTCTTATTATTAGTCGTTGGGTAAATTAATTTAAGGTTATTTTTGTGTTTGTTATTATTAATTATTTTTTCAATGTCTCTACCCTTGAAGCCATTATTTTTAGCAATAGTTAGGATTGTATTTTTTTCCTTCTCGTATGCTTTCTTGTCAAGTGGGATATTAGTAAGCCTATGTACCATTGAGTGGTAGGCAGATAATTTATGTGACCATGGGTGTAAAGATTTATAATTAATGGTCGTATCTGTAAACGTAGGCTTACGGAAAATTTCAAACGTATGTTTATTATTTTCTCTACCGATAGTTAGGTCTAAAAAATTAATTTTATTATTACACTCTCTTTCAACCGTAAAGCAGATTTTACGGTTGATGGAGTTAGCAAATGTGACAAAAAGATCTAATTGTCTGTTGGTACCTTTCCAACAGACCAAAATGTCGTCAACATAACGAACATAGTATATTATGTGTTTGCTAAAGATTGAATTTAAAATTTGTTTTTCAATGTAATCCATGAATATTTCTGCAAGAAGTGGACTGAGGGGCGATCCCATTGGTAATCCGTCGTTTTGTTGATAGAATTTATCATTAAACTCAAAGTAGTTAGTTTCAACACAAATTTTAAATAGATCGAATAAGTCTTTTTTAGTAACTGGGTTTATATTAGATTCGTCTAAAATATCTTCAATGATTTTAAGGCATTCTTGAATAGGGATATTGCTAAAGAGACTGACCACGTCTAAAGATATGAACTGGCAATTGTGCGGTAGATTAATGTTTTTTATTTTATTTACAAGTTCGAGAGAATTTTTAACGCTATGTTTTGGGTAGAATTTAGTATGTTGTTTGAAAAGAAAGTTAAGTTTTTTGGCGAGTATTATCGTTGGGGCGTTTATAAAAGAAACCACGGGACGTATGGCCTACCACTCAATGGTACATAGGCTTACTAATATCCCACTTGACAAGAAAGCATACGAGAAGGAAAAAAATACAATCCTAACTATTGCTAAAAATAATGGCTTCAAGGGTAGAGACATTGAAAAAATAATTAATAATAACAAACACAAAAATAACCTTAAATTAATTTACCCAACGACTAATAATAAGACGAATAATAAATTCGGGTGTTTAGAATTCATCGGACAGACATCTAATAAAATTGCCAAAGTCCTCAAAAAGTGTGGTTTAGATATTGCCTTCCGCACAAATAACAACTTAGGATCATCTCTTAAAAACTCAAAAAGTAAGGTACTCAAATTACAAAATAGTGGCATTTATAAACTCCAGTGTGACGAATGCAACGCTGTTTATGTTGGACAAACGGGCCGGTCCTTTAACACTAGGTTTAAAGAACATATAAGATCTTTTAAAAATAATAATAAAATACAATCTCAATTTGCCAAACATCTCCTAGATGAAAATCACTCACTTAATGATAATAATAAACCAACTCCGTTACACATACAAAATAAAGGCCGTAAACTGAATCTTTTAGAGCAGTTAGAAATTAACAAAAACTCTAATAATCCAAAAGCTATTCTAATTAATGAACAAACAAATATAATTCGTTCACCCCTACTAGATATCTTCAAACCTAATGCAAATATGAGTGCACTATGAAGTACTTAATTATGCTATTAAAATAACCCTATGAGTCATCGTTTGGGAATAACTAACATAAAGACATTCAGTCAAATTTAAACATTACACTAATTGGGGAAACTTTGCTGGGGTAATAACCATTAATAATTTTTGATATTTTACTTAGAAATCAATTAAGAAATCAGTAAATGAAATTAAAATACCTACCTAGAAATAATATAAATTTATCGTCTGTAAGTGGGCTACCCACAGTTTGATAATGCCTTCAGAGGGCGAAACAGCTGTCACGCGTAATAATAATTACACAGCAGAACTTGTTTAAAAATAAACTGTTTTTATAAACCCAATAATAATATTATTGTATATATAAAAAATAAAAAATAAAATGGAGTTCTACAAATTAAACTTAATAACAATAAATAAATTGAAGGTTGCTGATATAGCTACCCAAGTGATTTTTTACAGACGATTAAAATTAAAACATCGGAAAATAGTGCAAAACCTTTGGTTTAACCAAGAGTGTTTGAAGTTAAACGTGATCCCCAAGTACGTGCATATTTCTACCAAAAGCAAATCCTCGGCAGCCATAAAAACTGTGCATCGAGCGCAGAGGATATGGTTGAAGGAGGAGACTAAGGAATGTTGTCGGAAAAGGGACACAATACTTCACTACATCAAGGTATTGCATTCGGAATTAACTTTTAAACTGCATCCATGGCAATTTGATACCCTGGATTACGATACTCGTGAACACATCGGCGGAATTATATCTGATAAATTCAAAACTCAGGAAAATAAACTTAAAAAACTTGTCGAATCTAAAAATAAAAATGTAAAAGTCAATGAATATCAAAGTAATACAAACACGGAGTTTTATATAAAAACTATTAACCTATCAGGTGAAACTTTTGAAGAAGATGAAATAAATTTACTAGATAAAGGCTTCAAATATAAAATAAATTCAGATATCACTAAAAAACAAATTGAATGTTTGGCAATCGACACAGAAATTTCTCTGTCTAAAATAAAAAATAACGGCTTACCTAAACAAATAACAGCGGATATATTGAGAAAAACTTTGAAATCAACCAGTAAAAATAAAAATAAATTCAATATAAAAGAAACGGAAATTTTAAATGATATTAAAGCCAAAATTAAAAATAGCGACCTCACAATTACTAAAGCGGATAAGGGAAATTCCGTCGTTATATTAAACAAAATTGATTACTTAAATAAAGTAGAAGCATTCCTAAAACCAGAAGACTTTGAAATCTTAAAAAAGGACCCAACGGACAAAATTTCAGTAAACGTGCGCAACCTAATAAATAATTGCCAATCAATATTCCCAAATAAATTCGCTAGAAGAAGTGCAATGGTGATGAATCCAAGGGCTCCTGCATTATACGGACAACCTAAAATTCACAAGGATAATATCCCCATACGTCCCGTGGTTTCTTTTATAAACGCCCCAACGATAATACTCGCCAAAAAACTTAACTTTCTTTTCAAACAACATACTAAATTCTACCCAAAACATAGCGTTAAAAATTCTCTCGAACTTGTAAATAAAATAAAAAACATTAATCTACCGCACAATTGCCAGTTCATATCTTTAGACGTGGTCAGTCTCTTTAGCAATATCCCTATTCAAGAATGCCTTAAAATCATTGAAGATATTTTAGACGAATCTAATATAAACCCAGTTACTAAAAAAGACTTATTCGATCTATTTAAAATTTGTGTTGAAACTAACTACTTTGAGTTTAATGATAAATTCTATCAACAAAACGACGGATTACCAATGGGATCGCCCCTCAGTCCACTTCTTGCAGAAATATTCATGGATTACATTGAAAAACAAATTTTAAATTCAATCTTTAGCAAACACATAATATACTATGTTCGTTATGTTGACGACATTTTGGTCTGTTGGAAAGGTACCAACAGACAATTAGATCTTTTTGTCACATTTGCTAACTCCATCAACCGTAAAATCTGCTTTACGGTTGAAAGAGAGTGTAATAATAAAATTAATTTTTTAGACCTAACTATCGGTAGAGAAAATAATAAACATACGTTTGAAATTTTCCGTAAGCCTACGTTTACAGATACGACCATTAATTATAAATCTTTACACCCATGGTCACATAAATTATCTGCCTACCACTCAATGGTACATAGGCTTACTAATATCCCACTTGACAAGAAAGCATACGAGAAGGAAAAAAATACAATCCTAACTATTGCTAAAAATAATGGCTTCAAGGGTAGAGACATTGAAAAAATAATTAATAATAACAAACACAAAAATAACCTTAAATTAATTTACCCAACGACTAATAATAAGACGAATAATAAATTCGGGTGTTTAGAATTCATCGGACAGACATCTAATAAAATTGCCAAAGTCCTCAAAAAGTGTGGTTTAGATATTGCCTTCCGCACAAATAACAACTTAGGATCATCTCTTAAAAACTCAAAAAGTAAGGTACTCAAATTACAAAATAGTGGCATTTATAAACTCCAGTGTGACGAATGCAACGCTGTTTATGTTGGACAAACGGGCCGGTCCTTTAACACTAGGTTTAAAGAACATATAAGATCTTTTAAAAATAATAATAAAATACAATCTCAATTTGCCAAACATCTCCTAGATGAAAATCACTCACTTAATGATAATAATAAACCAACTCCGTTACACATACAAAATAAAGGCCGTAAACTGAATCTTTTAGAGCAGTTAGAAATTAACAAAAACTCTAATAATCCAAAAGCTATTCTAATTAATGAACAAACAAATATAATTCGTTCACCCCTACTAGATATCTTCAAACCTAATGCAAATATGAGTGCACTATGAAGTACTTAATTATGCTATTAAAATAACCCTATGAGTCATCGTTTGGGAATAACTAACATAAAGACATTCAGTCAAATTTAAACATTACACTAATTGGGGAAACTTTGCTGGGGTAATAACCATTAATAATTTTTGATATTTTACTTAGAAATCAATTAAGAAATCAGTAAATGAAATTAAAATACCTACCTAGAAATAATATAAATTTATCGTCTGTAAGTGGGCTACCCACAGTTTGATAATGCCTTCAGAGGGCGAAACAGCTGTCACGCGTAATAATAATTACACAGCAGAACTTGTTTAAAAATAAACTGTTTTTATAAACCCAATAATAATATTATTGTATATATAAAAAATAAAAAATAAAATGGAGTTCTACAAATTAAACTTAATAACAATAAAAAATAGATGGGTCGGTGTTGACTCGGCCAGCCGATTCTGCAATTTCCCTTCTATAGAACCTGGCAAAGGTATTGGGACTTCTCCAGTTACCACGTGACAGTATATCGTCCAGCTTATAATTCTGCAGCCAGTTCAGAGATGCCACTGCTGAACGGATGCTGCCAGGTGGATCCTCTACACCAGCATCCCTGAGGACTGTCCTAATCCAACCTGCAATTACTGCCCTGGAGGCCGCTTTCACTGTCCCACAAGTTGTAATAAATAGGCTAGGTAGTATCGCCTGCGCTCTCCGTTCCTTTGACAGTTCTATGACCTTTTCCGTCCAATAGACAGGGTCTATGTTCCTAGACTCCGAGCGAGCCAGTCTCCACCCCGATTGTTGCCAGTCTGCCGAATCTGTCTTGCCACCAAACACTGGCCAAATGGAGATGCCTTCACTGTCCACTGACAATCTTTCAGCTGTGCAATGGAGCAATGTGAGATCGTGGACTCGGCGCCCTGATGCCAAAAGCAGGATGGTGGCTGCTCTCCTTGATGCTTCAAAGAGAGTAATATGTTGAGGCAAATTCTTCTCCAGCCATGATGATACAATCCTCGGGTCCCAAATGGGGGGTTTCGAAGGCCTTAGTCTAGCTAAAGATATCCCTTTTAATATCTTCTTCACTATCGGATTGGAGCTCAGCTCTCTATTGTCTTCGGGAGAGCCTAAGGTACACACCACTGACTTGTGAACTAAAATGGTACTCAGCGATAGCTTTTCTCTGATGTGTAGATCGGCTAGGAACCTGGCTAAGTCTTCAGCTTTGGAACGCGTGGCATCGAGCTGATTCTCTGACGCCCAGCGCTGCCACCTCCGCCATGCCGGAGCATAAGTGCGAAGGGTGGAACTTCTCCACCCGGATCTAAGAAGTTCCTTCTGCTGACTTGACCATCTCGGGTCGTACCCATTTTCTGAATGCTACCTCTGTGAAAGAGGGTAGCAAGTGCCATTCGGGTACAGCACGATGACGAGATAGACAGTCCGCTACTTCATTGAAACGACCGGGTAAGTATTGTGCTGTCATGGAAACACAGTGTTTATCCAAAACATCTAGCACTAGTCGAGTACAGCTCAGGAGTTAAGTTGACCTGGTACCACCCTCCTTGCGGAGATAAGATACGACAGACCTGTTATCCGACTGGATCAGAAGACCCGAGCCAGATAGCTCAAGCGCGTGAGGAGACAAGGCAGCCAACACGGCGAGCATCTCCTTTACATTGGAGTGAAGATTCAGCTGGTCATCAGCCCACACACCGCTGAGAAGCTTTTCGTCCAGCTGGGCACCCCAACCCTGATCAGAGGCATCGGTTGTCAAGTAATGCTCAAACAGCGGCAGATGTATAGGTGACGTCAGGGTGAGCGATCGAACCCACCATCTCAATTCCCGAGCGGTAGCTGCCGGAATTGGTGATGACTCCCAAGGGTGGTAGTGTCTGAGTCCTAAGCACCCTTTCTGTATGTGCCGGCTGTTGAGCCTGCCTCTTGGAACTGCAAAACTAGCAAAGTTTAAAGAGCCCAAGAGGCTGCGCCCCTTATCTAGTGACCACCTACCCGTCTGAATAAAACCCTTTAACAAATAAGATAGGGCTGAAACCTTGTTCTGAGGGAGAGACTTTTCATTAGTTAGAGTATTCCAGCTGATGCCAAGAAATTGAACTTGTTGTGATGGTTCTAATATTGACTTATCAAATTGTATATGCCATCCCAAGCCTTGCAAAAACTCCACCATTTCAATAGACTGGTGTTTTAAAGTAGGCAGGCATTGGTTTACTAATAAAAAATCATCCAGATACACTAGAATTCTCATCCCTCTCTTCCGCAGTTCCTGCGCTACCCAGTTAGTGAAGGTTGCGAATGCCTTAGGTGCGGTGGCCAAGCCAAAGGGGAGGGATGTCATCTGCAAGAGTTCATTCCTATAGATAAGTCTAAGGAAACATCTATGCTGCTCACTCACAGGTACATGAAAGTAAGCATGTGTGAGGTCCACTTTAACCATCCAGTCATTCGGTTGTAGAAAAGTAGGAACTCGATAAACGTTTACCAGACGAAATTTACTGACAGTCAGAAAATTGTTTAAATATTTTAAGTTAAAGACCGGCCTCTTTGAGCCATCTGATTTGGGGACCAGAAACATGTTAGAAATAAATGAGGGAGTGGCAGGTGCCGACTCTAAAACCTTAAGGGCTTTGAGTTTTTCTATTTGTTCTGTCATTGCCACAGAAGTCTTAGTGGCGAAAGGGGAGTTAAATAAATCAATATTATTATTTAGTGGAGGTTTTGATGAAAATGGAATTCGGTAGCCATCTAACATCTTAAGGATGATAGTAGGGGCACCAAGGTTCCTCCACCTACCTGCGAATGAGCGCAACTGACCCCCTTGAAAAGAGGGCCCGCTGTTAAAACCTCTTACGGTCTGGCTTCCCTGCTCTTTCCTTGGGCCGGAACCTACCTCGGGGAGGGAAAGCTTTAGCGGCCCTACGGGCTGGTTCTGGACCTCGACTCTCAGGGTGCTCCCTTCTCGCGATGGTTCTCCCCTGCTGTACTCTAGGATGAAAGGGCTGCGAGTTCTGCACAGTCACAGGTTTAACGGGAGGAGCTGGTCGCGACGTGCTAGGCTGAGGAGCGAGGCACTTCTTCACTCCCCCCAACTTATCCAGCTGGGCCGACAGGAGGTTCGGGTCAAAGAGATATTCCGATGTGGGCGGAATCTTCCGTAAGGCATCTCGGACGTATCCGTCGCTGATGCCTCGCAATGCCCCCTCTCGTCGATACTCAATGTGGCTAGCCCGTTTTCCGCAGACCATCTGCATGATGTCTTTGGACACCTTCTGGGACTCAGACCCCGCCGCGAAGAGAGACTGCACCTTCTCGAAAAGAGTGGAAGTGCTCAGCTTCGTGCCCGGTTCCGCACTCCAGTTGACCAGCTCCTGCAGGGAGGCCTTCAGGAGATCAGCCTGCAGGGAAAAGAGCATTGGTCAGGGAGCCGCAGAAGGAGTCCGTTGACGTACTGGCCGATTCCTCCTGAGCTAGGCGCTTCAATTCAGGGTTTAATGCCAACATTGAGAAGAGAGGGGTTGCGGCATACGACTTCTGGATCTCGAGGTAGCGGACATTGTTCCAGTTGGCCGTCCCCAGATGCTGAAGGAGCTCCACTTTTCTCACCCTCCCTGGGTCGGCCGATGGTATCTTCGGCTGCTTTAGGTCAGTTGTCCACTCCCCGAGATCCAAGTCGCGAGACGGCTTATTCGGATGGATGAGTCCCATTCCCAAATCTCCTGCCAATTCCTCCCGAAGCGACGCAGGGGTGTCCAGGGAGATGCTGTCCTCGTCATCGTCATCGTCGTCCAAGGCGCCACGGACGGGAGCCTCCGAACGCTTCTCTAGCAGCAGACGCAACATTTCCTGCATCTGGGACATCTGCTGTGTTAACAGGTCAATTCGAGGGTCGGCGGGAGCTAATTCACAAACCCTCTGCCTCTTGGCTTTGTCTTCCGCGCAGACCCTCGAACGCTTGCCCCGCGTGTCCGTGTGGATCACCTTCATGACTTCCGCCCTCGAAAATTCGGCTTCCCCGCTCTCGGAACGTTCGGAATCCGACATAATCAAGAAAACACAAAGAAACCACAAAGAAACCACAAAGAAACCACAAAAAAACACTAAACAAAAACACACGAAACTCTAATAAATCGCAATTTTACGGAGTTCGAACAGTCACACTGTTAATAACCTCGAAAAAAAAATGTAAATTTTGCGCAAATACTGAAAAACAGGTTATTTTAAGGTATTTGATGTTTGTAAACAAACCAAACGTGTTTGACCTTCGCAAAATAAATGCTAATGAAACATGAAATTAAAGCATCATTGGTGGCGTCCCCACTACTGGCGCCGCCTGAAGGATGCATTAGGAACTAGCAGGTGACATTGGCGGGAGATTTAAACTAAGAATTACACACGAACTTGGTAAGAAACGTCGATTTGGCTGCAAAATGGTAATGTTTATCTCACTTTATAGGTTTTAAATAAAGCCTATGCTACATAATATCCAATCCCGAAAAACTCAAAGCAAATTAAAGCTTTCATTGGATTGTGCGGTTATTACCGCAGGTTTATTAAAGACTTTTCCACCGTAGCAGCACCGTTAACTAAACTTACTGGCTCAAGAAAAGGAGTAAGTAATTTTAAATGGTCTCAAGAAGCAGAGGACGCATTCAACAAATTAAAAGAAGCCCTTACAACAGCTCCCGTAATGAATTGTCCAGACTTCAACTTACCTTTCATTATACATTGCGATGCCAGCGCAGTCGGGATCGGTGGAGTTTTAACGCAGAACGGTGAGGAACACCCAGTGTCTTACTTTTCGCGTTGCTTAAATGTTCATGAAAAAAATTATGGTGTCACAGAGCGCGAACTTCTTGCAGTTTTGGACTCGGTTAATCACTTCAGACCATATATAGAGGGGACTCATTTCACTGTGATTACGGATCACTCAAATTTGCAATGGTTGGTGTCTCTTTCGAACCCTACCGGTCGGTTGGCTAGATGGTCTACGCGATTGTCGCAATTTTCTTTTGATGTCATACATAGAAAAGGCAAATTACATACGGTACCTGACGCACTATCCCGTATGGAAGTCTCATTATTGTCGACAGGGGATGCGCCTGCTCCAGTTCCCACAAGTACTGATACGTGGTACAATAACTTGTTCTCTAATTGTCTTAATGCACCTCAAAGATTTACTAATTTCAGAATTCTGGGTAACGAACTATTTAGACACTGTAAGACCCGTTTCGCCCTTTGCGAAGATACGGCGTGGAAATTAGTAGTACCTGCAGAGAAACGTATAGATATCTTGAGGAAAGAACACGAATCAGACCTTTCATGTCATCCGGGAATATTTAGGACTTACAAAAAGGTTCATCTACATTATTATTGGCCTGGAATGTATAAGGATGTGAAAAACTTCGTAAATCGGTGCAAAACATGCAAAGCTCATAAGATTAATACAGCTGCACCGGCGGGGATTTCTGTTAATCCAAAAATAGTCAACAGACCAATGAAAATGTTGTCCATTGACCTTGTCGGTCCACTGCCAAGAAGTTATTCCGGATTCACATATATTTTGTCAGTCGTAGACGTGTTTTCAAAATACACATGGAACTCACTTAGGAACGCTACCACAAAAAGCATTGTTAAAAATGTAGAGCAGTACATTTTTCTCATTCATGGGGTCCCACAAACATTTGTTTGCGACAATGGCAAACAATTTATATCTAATGAATTTAAAAAATTGCTATCTGATTATAATGTTCCGGCACCTTTCTATAATGCTTACTACACGCCACAAAATAACGTCGTAGAACGTTATAACCAAACGATAGGTACTACACTGTCTATTTTGACCGAGTCCGACCAACGTAATTGGTCTAGGTTTCTGCCACAAATACAGTCAGCACTTAACAATACGGTTAACTTCGCGACAGGTTACACACCTTTTTTTTTAATGCACGGGCGTGAACAAATAATTGATGGCAATTTTCATAAAAATTTGATCTCTAGCGGTGCGAATTCGAATTTAGAGGAATCAAGAGATAGTTTTGCTAAGAAATTAGAGGACTTGGCTCCGATTTACAATAAAGTTTCGGAGGCCTTGTTGCAGGCTTATAGGAAAAATGCTCAACATTATAATTTACGTAGGAAGTCGGTAAATTATGAAGTTGGAGATGTGGTGTGGAGGAAAAATTTTGTCCAATCGAGTGGACCCAATTTCTTTTCGCACAAATTGGCTCCGAGGTTTGTGCGAAACGTTATCAAAAACAAAGTTTCTAATTTAGTGTATACCCTTGCAGACATGCAAGGCAAGGTAGTAGGAAATTTTCATGTTAAGGACATAGTTCGTTTAGATTAAGTTTAGTTTAGTATATCATAGGAAGCCAATGAAATAGTGTAAAGGACTACCAACCCTTCATGCTGCTTCATTCCCTTCTTTATGTGTTTGTTCCGGTCACGTGTTCTGGAGTTTGGTACCTTCAGGACTTGTGCTTGGAATAAACGCAACATTCTAGTGTACTGATGATAGATTTCATTTTTTTTATCCTCGTTGGACTAGAATAGGAACATCTTCACAAAAGATGTTTCTCTGATCCTAGTGATCAGTGGCGCCCATTAATTTAGTTTAGGTATTAATTCTTTATTATCATTTAAACTTTACTAAGATTTATTCTTATTTACGTTTTGAGTAATTTTCATTTTAAATGAGACGATTCGTCTTCTTACTGTTGTGAGCTTAGTAGTGCGACGCACACGCGCACACACACATTGGTACGTTCCGTCAGCATAATGGACATAAGTTTGGTTGTCATTATCCTTTGGTCTGAACCCTTCTTCCACAAGTTCATTGGAGTTTTCTTATACTTTTGTCAAGTATCGAAGTTTTATTAGTATCCAAAGAGTCTCCAGGGGACTTGGAAAGAAGGATTCTTATTTTTTTTGTGTGTGAAAGAATTGAGCAATTTTTCATACACAAGATTATGTGATTTCTATTTTAATTGTTCAATGTACTAGTTTTATGATTAAATATATTTAGTTTAATATATATATTTTTAAGTCTTAGTTTCTTAAGGAAATTCTCAAATTGTGTTGTTTCAAACAAAGGGAAGTACATACTGCTTTGGCGTACTTACCTATTAAATAATTCCGTCTGGATATTATCGTTTTACCTCTACTACGTAAGAGTGTGTCTTTGTACAGTTTTGTTAGTCATAAGTACAATTTGGTTAGTTATAAGTAATATATGCATAAGTATCTCATTGCTAGTACCAGTGTTATGCTGTAAATTTTGTAGTACAAGTGTCGATCTCTTGAATTGTGCTCGTACACCTCGTAACCTGTGTCAATTTGTAGCAGTCATTTCCTGCCCGCTACAGAGCATTAGCATTATTCACTGCCCATCTCTATTTACAACTTGGCATCTATGGCAACTCTGGACAACGGGAGACGGGGCTCGCAAGCTAGACGCGCACCTCGACAATTTAGTATTTATTTGGCCGCGGTTCCGGGACGTCGTGAAACACCGGGAAGACAAGAACCTCTCCATGAGCAAACACGATTACGTACAAGGATGACGACACCGTTTTGTGGATTTACCTTTGGTCATCCTTGTCTCTTCATTTAAATTACAGCAATGCATAAACGCATCGCTTGGCGCCCGTCATTACATTCTTCAGGTTAGTTATTATAAATGCCACCCAATTGTCGCTTTCAATGCAATATTTAAAATTAGCAATCGTGCTTTCTTCCTTCGGATGTAGCACACGCCTGAGATAAATGTCACTAAATATAGAGTTCTCATGTTATTTAAAGGTTGATGAAGTGTTGTAGAAATAAATGTTGTGTCATGGAATTCATTTCCCTTATCTTTTATTTAATACACTGTTGTTACATACATTCCTGAGGCACTCATGCCCTTCACCTTTTATAATATTGTTTCAACACCGCCCAATGTGGCAATAATCCTCTTACAATGGCGCACCACGTGGTTTAACCCGATTGGCATTTAATTTTACTTTTTTCGGTCTCGTTGGCATTGAGAGTTGACAATAATTTTTGCAGGTGGCATTTTTTTTAACTAGCTTGATGAAGGTAATTTTTATGTCGGCTCATGGGGGTCTCTCTGTTTCGCGACGTTCCGGCCGCATTTCTTATAATATTTTGATATAACCATAATTATACAATAATTATTTTAAAATTAATTTTTGGCCGTGAATACTCTGCGGGACTGGTGGGTGTCCCGTATATTTTATTTTATTATTGTTGTAATGTTGTTCCAGACTCCCACATCTGAAATTATAGTATTGGTGTATGTCCATTTCTGAACTTTTGTCCATTAGATGTGTAGGTACGAATAATTTTACACCCATTTTTCCTCTTTTGGGAATTTTACTTTTTATTATTGCCGTCTTCGGACGTGATTAATGTTGCCTTGTTGTTCTTTTTTTTCCAATTAATCTTTAGGTACATCTAGTCACAATGCCTGATACAAGGAGTCAAGTAAAAGAATCCGCCATGTCTTCCGTCAAGGTTGCAGACATTATTGTTCCCACATCTCCGTTGGTTCCACTGCATTTATGGAATATCAAGTACGATGGCACTACTTGCATTAGGAAGTTTCTTGAACGTGTTGAAGAACTCGCCCTGTCTCGCTCTGTAAGTAAGCACAATCTTTTTTTAGGCGCGTTTGAACTTTTTGATGGGATTGCCCTTGATTGGCTGAGGGTCAATCGCTCCCTTTTCGAATCCTGGGATGACCTTGTGGGAGGCCTCAAGGAGGAATATGAAATTCTCGATTATGACCGTAGACTCCTTGCACAGTTGAGGTCAACTATGCAAGCACCTAATGATTCACTTGGTACCTTTATCACTAATGTTCTCATCCTAAATAAAAGATTAAACAAGAAATTGCCTGATGTAGAAATTTTGGAAATTCTCCAGTGCAATATGCTTCCCAGATATATTCAGAAACTTGCATTAAACTCCATTCCGGACATAACTACCCTAAAAAGATTGGGCAAACTAATTGAATTGGCAGACAGTCGTTCTGACCAGAGGAAAGGTTCAAAGTCCCCTCAAACCCCTTCAACTGCCAGCGTAAAGGCGCCACCAAATACAAATGCTCCTTCTAAACCTAATTCTTTCAGGCATGTGAATTCTTCTCATAAAAACATGTCTTTCAAACGTTATAACGTGAATTCCAGGGAGGAGATTCATTGCTTCCGCTGTGGATGTCCAGGCGTTAAGACTCCTGACTGCACTTGCGTTAGGTCAAAAAACGCGAGAGCCGGACGTTAGCTGTGCCGCTGGCGGAAGACGTCTCCACCAGTATCACTGCTCTCGATCCGGCGTGGCAAGAATGGCTTTCAGTAGTCAGGAATTTTTACAGAAATTTAGGAGCATCAGGTTACGGAGGGAGGGCTGACAGGGACGGCCGTCCTTTCGTATCCTTTTCTACACTCGGAACTGTTTTTTCTGGCCTGTTGGACTCAGGCTCACATGTTTCTATTCTCGGTAACAATTTTCATTTAAAACTTTTAAAACTTGGTGCCAGGTTGGCTAAGCTCAATAATTCATTTTCTTTAACCTCTGCGACGGGTCATTCCGTTTGCTGTAACTTGAAAATCTCGCTTCCTATAACATGTAATAATGTTGTTAAAGAGTTTATTTTTGTTGTCATGCCAGATATAAAGACGGATGTTATTCTCGGTATTGATTTTTGGAAATCTTTTAACATTTGTCCGGATATTTCTAAGTTTATGAATACGAAGGTAGTAAAATCTGCTCCTCGGGTTACTTCTGAAGTCAGAGGTATTGTGGACAAACATCACTTATCCAAACATCAACAAAATTTACTTGATAATGTAGTTAAAGATTATACAGTAAAACTCGCTTAAGAAGTTCCCACTTAAGAAGTTTTCACGCTTAAGAAGTTTTGATTTTTGGTCCCTTGAAAATTCCATACAAAAAACACGATTTTTTCCCACATAAGAAGTTTTAGAGCTAAAACTGCTTCCCGCTTAAGAGGTTTTAGAAATCCGGCGGTAAAATCAACACAAACGAAATATTGTGTCGCAAAATATCTAAAATGAACCTTTTTCCAAGTCATAAATTGAAAGACGTTGACTGAAACCCATACCTAGTACCTGAGACCATAAAACCCTTTGTCGGCCGCCGGGTCGTAAGCCGTAACCTGCCGTAACCAATAAATAAACCAAATACCCCGTCTCCTAATCCCCTAACTAGGTAAAATAGCAATGGAACGAATAAACAATGCGGAATTATGTAACAAATATGCAAGCGTCTTTAAGGCCGAAATAACATGAAAGATTATATTAAACTCAACCTTAATGACAACGTGGGCTAGATCTACATTTGACGCCTCCTTCAATAATCTTCCCTTTGATAATGAACATAGAGATGTTTCGTAATATTATTGTATAAAATTTTTATTTCATCGAATTTGTAAAACACGAAAAACTTTTGATAATCTATCGGATCACGGTTAATACGGAATATTTCACCTTTAAATACATAACAACATGATTATATGGCGGGGGAGATGGTAAAATATGCATTATAATTACGTTTTTTTCATTCAAACATCAAAAATTGCCGTGCATCATGTTTCATCTGACATTTGTCGTAAATTAAGTTTGAAGGTTAGGAAATACTATTTTTTTTTTGACCGCTTGGATCATATGAGCTTGTTTTCACAACAATTTAACGTAGGTAGACAAAGGAATGACGTATGCCCCGGACTCGAGTTATTAAATGGCTAAAATTGAATCCCACTTAAGAAGTTTTTTTTTCCCGGTCCCTTGGAAAACTTCTTAAGAGAGTTTCACTGTATTTCAATTTCTGGGGACAAACTTGGTCGTACGCATTTAGAGGAACATGTCATAGACACTGGTAATAGTATACCTGTAAAACAGCGTTACTATCCGATTTCACCTCACCTGCTCCCGGTTGTACACAAGGAACTTGATAGAATGTTGGAGATGGGCGTCGTTGAACCGAGCAGTAGTGCTTGGAACAGTCCCATCTTACTAGTACCAAAGAAAAATGGCACTTACCGCCTTTGCTTGGATTCCAGACGAATTAATTCGATCTCTAAGAGGGACGCTTTTCCGTTACCATACATTTCAAATATTTTAGACAGCTTGGGGGGAGCTCGTTTTCTATCCACTATTGATCTAAAAGATGCTTTTTATCAAATTCCACTAGAACATAGTTCAAGGGAAAAAACGGCTTTTACTATTCCTAAAAGGGGTCTTTTTCAATTTACTTCTATGCCTTTCGGTCTTCATGGAGCCAGTTCGAGAATGATGCGGCTCATGAGTAAAATCTTTGGCCCAGAATTTGATGGTAAAGTTTTCTTTTATTTAGACGATATTATTGTAATTTCCAGTACTTTTGAAGAGCATTTAGCATTACTTAAACTTGTAAAACGTAAACTGTTCGAGGCGGGTCTCACGATTAACATTGAAAAGTCAGTATTCTGTAGAGAATCGCTTAAATATCTCGGTTATGTCATAGATAGTAATGGTCTGAGAACTGACCCAGACAAAGTAAAGGCTGTGGTTGATTTTCCGGTACCTACCTCACAAAAGAGTCTGAGACGTTTCATTGGTATTATATCATGGTACAAGCGTTTTATTTTAAATTTTTCTATTATTGCTGCTCCGTTACACAACTTAACCAAAAAATAGTTCATTGGTAAAAAATTTTCTTGGAATAATCAAGCGCAGGCGGCGTTCTCTAAATTAAAGGAAACTCTTGTCGCGGCTCCGGTTTTAGCATGCCCAGATTTTAATAAACCGTTTACTATTTCTTGTGATGCATCAAACGAAGGTTTAGGCGCAGTACTCTCTCAATTAGATGATCAAAACAGGGAACACCCTATTTCCTTCATTAGTAGATCGTTATCGGCTCAGGAAAGGAACCACTCTACTACTGAGAAAGAACTTAATGCGTTAATTTTTGCTTTGGAGAAATTCAGGGGCTACATTGAAGGGTCACCCATCCCTGTAAAAGTAATTACGGATCATTATAGTCTGAAGTGGCTAGTAAACTTAAAATCACCTTCGGGAAGATTAGCTCGGTGGGCTGTCAGATTGCAGCAATTTAACTTTATTATTGAACACAGGAAAGGGAAGGAAAATGTTGTGCCAGATGCTTTATCTCGCGATCCTTTAGTTATTTCATCAATTGTTCAATCTCCCATTATTAGTACTGATCGGTGGTACAATAAAATGTGTCGTGACGTTTTAGCTAAACCTGAGTTATTTTCGAAGTGGAAACTTGTAGAGGGAGTTTTATATAAGCATGTGCAGAGTATGGAAGCCCTGCATAAGCCTAATGATTGGAAGGAAGTTGTTCCTAAGGATCAAAGACAAGAGTTGATTGCGTTACATCACGTACCTCCTACATCTGCCCATTTTGGGATTATGAAAACTCTGAATAGGATTTGTTTGAAATTTTACTGGCCTAGAATGTCCTCAGACGTAAGGAAATTTGTATCTAAATGTCACACTTGTTTAGGACAGAAAAGTTCAAATCAGGCTGCACCCGGTCTTATGGGAGATCCTAAGTTGGTCCAGCGTCCTTGGCAGGTTATCTCGACAGATTTATTGGGACCTCTTCCCAGCTCCTACAAGAAAGGTTATAAATATCTATTAGTTGTCGCTGATTTCTTCACTAAATTTACAAAAAATTTTCCGCTGAGAAGTGC
This sequence comes from Hesperophylax consimilis, assembly GCF_061612785.1. Taxonomy (NCBI): domain Eukaryota; kingdom Metazoa; phylum Arthropoda; class Insecta; order Trichoptera; family Limnephilidae; genus Hesperophylax; species Hesperophylax consimilis. The sequence goes on along the minus strand of NW_028301264.1, from coordinate 2,011,934 downwards.
GAATGGGAAAAATGTCTCTGCTATTATAGAGGATGAAATTTTCCTAAAATTTGGCGTTCCTGATTGCATCATCGCAGACAATGGTCCCCAATACATTTCGAAAGAATTGAAACATTTAGTTGACAGATATCATGTACGTCACATGTTTTTTAACTGTAGATATCATCCACAGAATAATCCTGTAGAGAGAATTAACAGAGTTTTAGTTACAGCCTTAAGTTCGTACGTGGGAACGGATCATCGAACTTGGGCAAATCATTTACCTGAAATAGAGCTTGCTATTAACACTGCTGTACATGAGGTAACGGGTTACACCCCTTTCTTTTTAAATTTTGGCAGGGAAGCCATTATTTCAGGCAAAGATTACAAATCACCTGATTTTTCTTCGGAAGATTTAACATTCTCGAAACGTGACACATGGGCTCAAGATGTTTCTGAGCTTAATGACATTTTCTGCCAAGTTAGGACGTGTTTACGTCAATCCTACGAACGGAATAAGGTTCACTATGACCTTCGTAGAAGGAATGTGGAATTCAAAGTTGGTGACATTGTTTGGAGACGCTCTTTCGTGTTGTCCGATGCTTCTAAGCATTTCTCCGCCAAACTTGCTCCAAAATTTTTAAGAAGCAAAATTATTGATAAGGTCTCGGCCGTCGTTTACAAACTGGCAGATATGAAAGGAAAGCCTATTGGAACATTCCATATTAAAGATTTAATTAGGGCAGAAAATTAATTGTTTTTTATTATTATTTACAAAGGGAAAAGTGAACGGGTTTCTGGTACCTACACTGATCACGTGGGTATAGGAAACTTATTTCCTTTTTGTTACCTTGTTGATTGTAATGGTTTTCTTTTCCCTGGAGAATTCCATTCCGCCTTTCAACCTGCTTTGTATGTTACTATGTCGTCATTTCTAATGATTATTACGTATCTATTGTTAATTGTGTTTTGTCTGGAAATTGTCATACACATCTATTTCTCTTATGAGGATCCGCTCTCTTCGTTATGTTTATTGTTTACCGCTATTTTCTCAGCATCATTGATTAAGATGTGCTTGTTTGGCGCTCTACCTTACTTATTAAGTTGTCATGTCTTGTTGAATGACCTTATCATAAGCTTATGAGCTTCGTGCTTTTGTTTTCACACATTAGCATACTAGCTCCTCGGTTGTGTTTCAGTATGTTGAAGGAAATATACCTTCTATATAGATGCTGTCATTTCAGCACTTATTTGGGATAGTTGTTGTGGGGTTATAATGGCTTAGGCTCTTTAGCACATGATAGCCCTCATCAGGCTTACAATTAAGATATTTTTGTTGATTTTTTTATGAAAATTTCAATATCAATAGTCGGTAAGCCATTATCACATTCACAGGTTTATGGTGGTTGGTTCTGTAATGGGTTTTATGTTTTACATATTTAATCATAGTGCATGTCCTTACATTTTTCTTCGTAATTTGATTCCTTCCCTGCTTTTCCAGAGCTCGGAAAAGTATGGAATGAATCAGGTGTTCTGTCAATTGTTCATCGGTATTCTTCAGCCACCCACTGGTTCACTTGGTGACGGAAGAATATGTGTATGAATATGAAATTATTTATTAAATTAATTTTCGAGATAATTTCTACAAACTATCGGTACACTGTTGTATAATAATTCCAAGAAGATTTATTATTGTTCATTAAATACATTACTGCCATCTATGTCGAGATGAGCTAACTATTACCTACTGATCTTCAGTTTGGTTTAATCTCTGGATGCTTTTATCAATTTTTCACTGGAATGTTGTTTGTCATTTTTCGTGGAGATTTAATTACAAATAAAATTACTTCATAGGGAATTTTAAAATAATTTCTAGCTGTCACGTAGACACTTTGGGTGGTTTTGACTTGTCATATAGTTAGGCATTGTTCATTTAAGCTATTCACAACTCTGTTGCAAATTTTGCTCAACCTTTTTTAAGATTGTTTTTAAGCTATTACTATTAAATCTTTGTGTTTAGAACAATGATTCTTTTATATACATTATTTCTTCGATAAGGGCCTGCCATTTTACTCAATATTTCTTTTTATTTATTTCAACGGTGACCAAGGGTTGAGTAGGTGTAGACTTCTTCAATCTTCAAGGAACTTCGCTATACTACGTCAACTGAAGACATCTGGACTACACTCTTCTCTCGTCATCGCCAGAATACGTCAACCAAAGACATCCGGACCGCTCTCTTCTCTCGTCATCTCCATGCGGGGTTTCAACCGCTCCAGACCTTACCGAACCTCAGGGAATATTTGGATTCGGAACTCTGCAATGCCGAAGCCGCTACTACCCGCCTAATCCGCACCATACATTTCTGCTGCTGGAGGGTGCATCAAACTTGTCAGGAGGTGTCAGGCGAACCTCAGACTTATAGCCATAAGTCCTTTGGCTGAGGGGGCATTGTAGCAGTCATTTCCTGCCCGCTACAGAGCATTAGCATTATTCACTGCCCATCTCTATTTACAACTTGGCATCTATGGCAACTCTGGACAACGGGAGACGGGGCTCGCAAGCTAGACGCGCACCTCGACAATTTAGTATTTATTTGGCCGCGGTTCCGGGACGTCGTGAAACACCGGGAAGACAAGAACCTCTCCATGAGCAAACACGATTACGTACAAGGATGACGACACCGTTTTGTGGATTTACCTTTGGTCATCCTTGTCTCTTCATTTAAATTACAGCAATGCATAAACGCATCGCTTGGCGCCCGTCATTACATTCTTCAGGTTAGTTATTATAAATGCCACCCAATTGTCGCTTTCAATGCAATATTTAAAATTAGCAATCGTGCTTTCTTCCTTCGGATGTAGCACACGCCTGAGATAAATGTCACTAAATATAGAGTTCTCATGTTATTTAAAGGTTGATGAAGTGTTGTAGAAATAAATGTTGTGTCATGGAATTCATTTCCCTTATCTTTTATTTAATACACTGTTGTTACATACATTCCTGAGGCACTCATGCCCTTCACCTTTTATAATATTGTTTCAACACCGCCCAATGTGGCAATAATCCTCTTACAAATTATCTAAAGCACATAGTTGAACACCAATTATATTTTGTTTGTCCAAGAAATTTCGACTCTTTGCTTACGTGGTAAGTGAAATTTTTGTTAGAATGCCATCTAGGTTACTTCCTTTGTCATATTTCTTGAGCAAGCAATGTTCATTCGAAGAGAATATGCTGGGTATTTTTTATATGTAAACCCTGATTCAACCACGATAGACAGGTTTATCTTCTGATTGTAAAACCTCATCTAAAATTCTTGGCATTAAATTATGTAAACCCTGCTCTGAACATTTTTTTTACATCAATTTTGTAATTGATTTAGTGAAGATCTCTTAGAGATTTAGTGGATTTTTATTTTGTTAAGTTCTATTGTTTCAAGTTTTTATCTTAGAATGGTAATTTTGATTTATATAAACATAGGGAGAGAAAGAGAGTTTAGGTAGTTACTTTATTTATTTTCTGTTAAAAATATATATGTGTTTTTGTTTTCTTCTTCAAAGAATAAAGTGGGAGCTTCAGTTCTCCATACTCACTGGTGTCTCAGAGAGATTATCTCTCGATAAGTGAGTAAGTGTTTGCGAATCTCATATTAGAGATATAAAAGTGAAGGTACAATCCTCATGTAAATATTAATAATAATAACGGTTGTGCAACACCAATCTGCGAATTGGTTTTCTCTTTTCGTTTTCTTGGTTTATAACTTGTTTAGTTTTATGGTTTTCTGTAAAAGCTTATTTATTTCTACTAGCTTTGTCTTTTATGTACATGTCCGGGAAAGAAAGGTATTTGCGTGATTTTTTTTGTTTTGGTAATTTTACTTCACTTCGCGGCGTAAAATTTCCGGGGGTTGCGGGGAATTGTAACGTCAAAGAATTGTGCAAGTTTGGATTGCCACGGTAGTGCCTGATTATTGTTTTGTTGAGAGTTTTTCGGGTGGCTGCCCTGCGATCGGTTTGAGGGGCGAGCAAAAATTACGCGGGTAGGTAGATTGGGAACAATACGCGAGACGACGATTCCGCGGTGCGCGTGGCGTTTGGCGAGAAAAAATGGAGATTGAAATTTTGAGAAAAAGATCGCGCGGATACCTTGAACTTATCCTTTGGAGACTTTCCGTTTAAATTTACAAAACACATAACCAACGTTTCGACTCCTGTGTGAGATCGGCCTGTGCTTGTTCGAGTGTTGTGGCTTGAAGAGATGAAAATATACAATCGGTTATTTGGATTAAAAAATGGTTTTATTTGTGAAGCGTAATTCCTTGGAGACTACACTGGATTACCAAGCATGCTGTCGAGGTGACACAAAGATGAATCATCATTGTTCCGTTAAACGTTCAATGGATGCTGTTTAATTGAGGATGGCCTCGCGCACTCCATCAGACGAATCTCTACCCGGCGCAACCTGCTCACCGCTGGCGGAATCTCAAAACACCTTCAGACGTGACAACATGATCAAGGTTCTTCAATGCTTTTACACATTATGTCTTCTTGCCTTAGCCCCATAATAGCCCTGGTGATTGACAAGGGTCCATGCTCATCAGACGCTCATCAGACGTAACATCAGACGCGACAGCAGTACTGCCTCCTATTGAACACGGAAAAGGAAATACGCCACCGGGCGCGCGGGTGGAGGGGTGCATTGCCTGTCGGGTGTCAGCCGTAATGATATCTTACCAAATTCATATATTTAGATAGGCAATTCAATTTTATTTTGAACCTTTTTTTAAGTTTTGTGCAAATTTATATTTTAAATAAAATATTTAGCAATACGATGAGGCGTATACTTTTGTTGCCTGTTCACTGAACGAGCGAACGTTAGGACGAGCCGCGACGCTTCCAAGATACGTGTAAGAAATTCGTTCCACACTATTTCGAGGACCCAAGACCTCCAAAAACTATAGACCACTAAATCGAGGACCTTCCGAGATCCGTGTATTTTACGTATGTGTAATCCTGAATACGTGGACAGGCCTCGGATATGGGAAGTCCTCAGTTACCGGCTGTGTATTCCGGTTTTTTGAGGACCGTTTTCTAGGTGCTTACCGGGTGTATGATGAAACCGATTAGACAGCAATGATCACGATTAACTTGAGTATACGTATAAGTGTAGAATACATGTCTACTTTATATAATATAACAGGACCTCGAATTCGGGTAGCCAGTTGAAATCCTCGAAATCGGGATTGGACAAACAAGGGTGTGTGTGTGTGTGTAATGTATGTGTGAGTGTTTGTTTGTGTGTGTGTCTGTATGTATGCGCATTGAACAGTTTAAATTATTGACATGATGCTACGTTTGAATTTGGGCAGTGAATCCGAAAAAATGTTTTGACAAATATTATTTAGAGTATGACGAGCTCGGTTAATTGTCGAATTACATGCTGCATTTGTTTTATAATTATGCGTGTGGAATAGCACTGTATGTAATAATAACAATATTAGTTTTCTCACCAGCAGAGGTCTCCGGGTGCGCAGGTACCCCAGCAGATCCCCTGCCTCCATCAGCTCCATGATGATGAAGTGGGGGTCGTTGTCCAGACACACTCCCAGCAGGCTGAGGATGTGTTTGTGCCGGAAGTTGGACATGAGCTGGGCCTCCTGCAGGAACTCGGATTTCTCCTGGTCGGTGGCGCCCTTGCGGAGTGTCTGGAAACAAAGAAAGGTGATGGATTATTTTTTATTCCGTTAATATCATTGAACATAATAATAAAATAGTTTTACCTACCAATAAAACTTATATTATGTACCTAACCTCATTTAAAACCTTTATTGAGAGAAGCATTCTCAAATTCCCTTTCGCGTGGCACTTTCCCGCTCTTTTTCAGCACCTTGTGTTGGACAAGTGGTCACCAGATGCTACACAAAAGTAAAGCGTCCCCTATGCGACTTTTGTTTACGGCATTCTTTCTCATTAGTTCTCACCAGGCAGTGATTGCCTAGGTTTTAAATGAGGTTAGGTACATAATATAAGTTTTATTGGTAGGTAAAACTATTTTATTATGTAGCCTGAACCGTCATTTAAAACCTTTATTGAGATCTGTTTGTTATCGACTGGTGACCACTAACGCTAATGTGATACTATTATAATACGTCAAAAAATTGGAATACCTACTCACGTGTTACAGTGGGTGGAATAGGGAGGCTACAGACAATGCCCTATTTACCTCTAGGGGAGTGTTAACTTCCCTTCTGTAGAATTTGGCAAAGGTGTCCCGGCTCCTCCAGTTCCCTCGAGCCAGGATGTCATCCAGTCTAAAATTATCCAGCCAGTTAAGTGACGCCACTGCTGCCCGCACACTTCCCGGGGCAGCTGTGATCTTAGCTTCTTCTAGAATTGTTTTGACCCAACGGGCGATGACTGTTCTTGAAGCTGCCTTAACTGTTCCCAATGTAGTGATGAAGAGTTCTGTTAAATTCTGCTTTGTTTCCCTCCGTTCTTTGGAGGTTTCAATCAGTTTCTTAATCCAGTATGCTGGGTCTATATTTGGCTGATTTCCGTTTCTCAACCTCCAACCTGACTGTTGGTATGTAGCAGAGTCTGTTTTGGATCCGAAAACTGGCCATAACGAGACCCCTTCCTCATTTATGGATAGTTTGTCTGGCGAACACTGTAACAAGGTCAGGTCATGCACTCTTCGTCCCGAAGCTAACAAAAGTAAAGTCGCTGCCCTTCTCGAGACTTCAAAGAGACTCAACTTTTTGGGTGGGTTAGCTTCTAACCAGGTCAACACCATTCTGGGATCCCAGATAGGAGGCTTAGATAGTTTAGGATGTCTTAATGCTGCGGCTTTGAGAACTTGTCTGACTAGAGGGTGTGAGCTTAGGTTTCCCTCTTCAGGGCTACTGAAAGTTGTTACTACTGATTTATGGAGTCGAATTGTGCTGGGAGAGAGATTGTCTTCTAAACTAAGATCTGTTAAAAATCTTGCCAGGTTCCTTCCTGTAGGGACATTCGGGTTTACCCCGTGATTTAATGCCCATGGTTGTGCGGAACTCCTTCGTACGCAATTGTGCGGGGGGTTGCGGTATTGCGTATGCGATATAGACTAAGACAAATAAAAACGAATTGAATTGCCTTAGTGTTTTTGAAGAGGAAAATGAGTGGGAAAGGCCAAAGACTTACCCTGGTCTCGTTCTCCTTAAGCCGCTGGTTCTGCTCTCTTATCCGTTTGCATACAATTAACATTAACACTTAACACAAAACAAAAAAAACACAGTGAAATTCACTGCGGCGGGTAAAACCGTTTCACTGGACGATTGTGCTCCAAAATAGTCACGGCCGAGTTCAACATATGCGGGTTTCAATATGACACGAAATGTTCGCGGGTAAGATGCAACGATAACAACTGATAACAATACTCCTTGTCTCTGGGCCCGGATCAAGGAAAGGGGACAAGGGGCAAAGGGGGGTGAAGGGTACACATTTAAGGCTATTCAATTTTAAACCTCACGCGCAACTATCCCCCCCGCCTTGAAAGGGTGCGAAATCACCCCTTTTAAACCGCATTGTCATGGCATTTATCATATAAACAAATTAACATAACCTACAGTTATCCTAAATTTCCTAACCTACATTGACTAAACCTAATGCTACTAGACTACTATTGAGTTGGCAAAGGGTATAGCCGTATTACTGGGCGAATATAAGATCCCAGCACTGTTCTGACACGAGCAACACGAATTACTCCATCTTTTGCGGCGAAAACTTCATCAATAATAGCTAACGGCCAATGTAATGGTGGGGCGTTTTCAGTTCCCACTATTACTACTAAGCCGACCTTTACTGGATTAGTAGGAGTATTCCATTTTGGACGTACTTGCAAAGTATGCAAGTAATCTAATCTCCATCGCTTCCAGAATGATTGAATTAATTTATCGAGTAAATCATGACGCGATAGAAGGTTCACATTATCCTTCTCGATTTCCATGGCGGGCAGGTGTTTTAAGGGAGTTGTCGTTAAGAAGTGAGCTGGCGTTAACGCAAGGGGCTCGGAGGGGTCTGAAGAGAGCGTTCTACACAATGGCCTCGTATTCAGAATGGTTTCTACTTGTGCAAGTACTGTAGTTGCCTCTTCAAACGATAGAATCTGATCTCCTATTACCCGAAAAAGATGAGTCTTCATACTTTTAATATTGGATTCCCAATTTCCTCCTAAGTGGGGTGCTATTGGCGCATTCAAATGCCAGCTTATTCTATTATTGGCCAAAATACTTGCGAATTCTTCACCAAAATGTGAAGATGACGAAAATGCGTGCAATTCATTCAATTTTCTCTTGGCTCCTACAAAGTTAGTTCCGTTGTCTGAGTATAAATTTGACACAGGACCACGCCTAGAAAGAAATCGTTTGAATGCGTTCAGAAAACATTCGGTGCTCAAACTTGATGCCAATTCAAGGTGTATAGCTCTTGTTGTCAAACACACAAATAAACAAATATACGCCTTTTGAGAACGAATTCCACGTCCGCGTGATACAGTTACCCTTAAAGGCCCGGCAAAGTCTATACCCACATGCGTAAATGGTTTTATAGACTGAATGACACGACAATCTCTATGATCCGCCATTAAAGGTGCAATTGTTTTAGGGCGTAGCCGAAAACACGAATTGCATTTATGTACTCGATTTCGAATTAAACTACGGGCTGACAGTATCCAATATTTTTGCCTCAAAATAGACATTAATAATGCGGGACCCGAGTGACAATGAATTTTATGATAATGATCAACCAACAAATTTAAAACGTGATCCTTTCGCGGGAGAACTATGGGGTGCTTTTGATCATAATTTAAATCCGAATTAACTAAACGACCTCCCAACCTTATGATTCCGTCATTCAAGAACAGTCTCAAACGTTGAAATACGGGTTTACACGTCTTTCCTTGTTGTAGATTTATCAATTCCCCGGGAAAGTACGCTCGTTGTATTTCGCGCAATATTTTAAGCTCAACGAACTCTAAATCTGACCCACTTATATATTTTCGATATGGCAACACCTTAAGAAAACGAAATACGTAAACCAAACATCGTAATAATTTATTCCACGAGGAAAAGCGCTTTGACAGGGTAAGAATATCATATTCTTCTAAACCAGAAGTCATTACTAACGAAATAGACTTCTGTTCGGGTAGTTCTGTCACCATAGTAACATCAAATGTGGTAAAAGGCCACCGATCAGGCCTAAATTTCATCCACGGTGGGCCATGAAACCATAGCGGGTGATCTAAAATTTGATTGGGGGTAAGCCCTCGTGACAGACAATCAGCGGGATTATCTGTGCCTGCTATATGATTAAAACAGGTAGCCGATAATTCAGATTGAATTTTAGCAACTCTATTAGCCACGAATGTCCCCCAACGGTGCGGAGAAGACTGAATCCAACAAAGTGCTACAGTGGAATCAGTAAATGCGTATATATTTTCAATTTTCAAGCGTTTTTCTAAGGTTTCTACTACGTTATGCATTAATTTTGCAAGTATTAATGCAGCGCAAAGTTCTAATCGTGCGAGAGAAACAATTTTCACAGGAGAAACCTTCGATTTTGCACAAGCAACATGTACTGAAATTGCTTCATGATTTTGGACATGGAAATACACTATACCTCCATATGCCTTTTCGCTGGCATCTGCGAAACCAACAATGGTTACGATGCTACTGGACGTGATGCCAGTATGACGCGGAATTTGTATTCTATTCAGTGAGGAAAGTTCCTCACAGAATTGCGTCCATATCCTTACAATATCGTCGGGAGGCTCATCATCCCAATCGCATTTGTGTAGCCACAATTGTTTAATTAAAAGCTTGGCATATAAAACGACAGGCGCGATGAAGCCCATAATATCCCATATTTTTGCGACACAAGACAATATATTTCGTTTTGTACAACCTGTTTTAGGTGTAGAAGTGACGAACGAGAATAAATCGGAATTTGGTGACCAGTATAAGCTCAATATTTTATGCATGCTTACTTCATCAAATTCCTTTATCGCTGATAAGCGATGCGAATCTGGAATAGATTCCAGAACATTTTGCGAATTGCTGGTCCACTTGACAAGGTCAAATTGGCCAGTCTTCAATAATGCGATTAACTGAGAGGACGTTTCCTTTGCACCCTCTTCAGTTTCCATACTATATACAAAATCATCCATATATAAAAATTCTTCAATAATTTTCTTAGCCTCAGGAAAAGCTTCTCCTTCATCGGAGGCCAATTGCCTGATAGTGCGTAAAGCTTGAAATGGGCTGGATGTAAGACCAAAACAAACGCGGTTAAACTCATAAGTTTTAATATCTTCGCTGGGCGAGAAGCGATACAAGATTCGTTGATATCTCCGATCACTATCTTTCACTCCTATACACAAAAACATTTTGCGTATATCAGCTGAAAGAGCTATTGGGAATACACGAAAATTCATAATTATATTAAATAAATTTCCCTGTAAATTTTCCCCACTATATAAAATATTATTCAATGACACGGAAGTGCTTGTTTTTGCGCTAGCGTCCAGGACTATTCTCAAACTGGTCGTGATTTTATCCTCTCGTACAACTCCATGGTGCGGAATTATGTATGAAGGCATCTCATTTCCTTCATTTGAAGTGCTGAGAGTCAAATAATCCTTCTCTAAATATTCATTGATAATATTATTATAAGCTTCTCTTAATTTTGGAGAGGCTTCCAATTTACGTTCAAGACATAAAAAACGTTTCTTTGCCATTGCAAATGAATCCCCAAGGGTTGAAACATCCCCTTTAAATGGCAAAGTTACTATATATCTTCCATTTTCAGGATCTCTTGTGGTTGTTCTTTGATATATTTCCTCACATTCACGATCTTCAGGACCTTTAATAGACGGTACGTTTACCTCTTCTAATTCCCAAAATCTTTTGAGACAAATATCATCTGGTTCTTCTAGCATGGCACAACAAGATACGCTAACATTATCCTCAACCCGAGTTGGTGCTGATCCCAAAATAACGTATCCTAGAACTGTTTCTAAAGCATGCAGATTATGCCTCTGAAAAGGGTCTTGAACCCTTTTTGACAACAGGAGATGCGGGAAGAGCTGGGCTCCTAGCAACATGTCAATTTCTCCTGGTTCTCTATATGACTCATCCGCCAACGGTAAGTCATTCAAATATGACAATGAAGGTACATCAACTTTGGCGGTAGGTAAGCGCTCTGTAACTTTATTCACAATCAATGAAGTAATGTTATAATTTATTGCTCGATTGAAACGAGAGTAAATTTCGGTCTGTATGGAGCCTGTAATGGGCTTAGACGATCCTCCAATACCCTTAACGGTGGAACAAGACGGGCGTTGATATTCAAAAAATCCTAATTTTCTACAACAATCCCGAGTAATAAAATTGCTCTGAGATGCGCTGTCCAATAAACACCTAACGAGATGTTAGGTGTTTATGGAAGCAATCTTCCGAACAGGCCTTCCATTGATATGCTTGGTGTAACTATAAGTGACCAGCTCAGGTACGGGGGCTCCATCGAAGCCAGAGTAAAGTTGGCCTCTCAGAAGCTGGGCGTACTGTACAGGGCCCGCAGATATTTTAATAGTACACAACTGCTCACCCTGTACAAATCGCAAGTGCGCCCTACTGTCGAATTTGGCAGCCATCTCTGGTCTGGAGCCCCAAAATACCTGAAAAAAACCCTTGACTCTGTGCAGAAACGGGCGGTCCGTTTGATAGATTCCCCAATCTTAACAAACGGACTGCAATCTTTAGAGCACAGGCGTCAGGTAGGTATGCTGTCCTTGTTCTATCGGTATTACAATGGAAGATGCTCTGAGGAACTAGCGTCATTGATCCCTTCGGCACCGGTGCGTAGTCGGGATACACGCCAAACGCGCGCCCAACATTTGTACACAGTTGACACTTGTCACATGAGAACAAGTCGCTTCTACGATTCGTTCTTAAGTTCAACAGCTCGGCTGTGGAACGAACTGCCGGCCTCTGTGTTTCCTCCCTCCTACAACATGGGACTCTTCAAGACCCATGTTCACTCCTTCCTCTCCACAAAAAGACCCTCCACACAGCATCCCCAAAGATGACATAGGCCCTGAGGGAAATTATTTTCTTCAGGGCCTCCTGTGTGGAGTAAATATAAAAAAAAAAAAAAAAAAAAAAAAAATTCCCTGTGCGTCTATTATTCCCACTCGTGCGGTAGCCAGCAATACAGTACAACGAGTCTTTAGATTATGAGATCGAACAGTTGAAAAAGTACACAAAGCTACATCAGAATTGGAGCAGCCCGATTTTGGATCATTCGATTGATCAGCTTTCTGGTTTTCAATTCTTTGGGCATTTTGAGAGTCTGACTGCCCCTTGTGTGATGCACCCTGTTCTTCAAAATGTAACATTGTATGATGAAACTTGTCATTACACTTATGACAATTTTGATTTGAATTGCAAGCCCTAGCCTTATGTCTATCACTAAGGCATCTAAAACAGAATCCCTTTCTTTTGATAAAATTGAACCGTTCCCTTACAGTCAATTTTTTAAATTCTGAACATTTAAACAAATTTCCATGCGATAAATTATTGCAAAGTAAACATTTAATAGGCTGACGATTTTCCTCACTACCAGCGCTCATATAGGCATGCGTCGATTTTTGTGACCGTTTTGACGTTTCACTTTTATTTTCCACCGATTTTCTTGAAGAACCGGTTCTTTGCAAGATCTTAACTTGTTCCCGAACAAATTTCACCAAGTCTTCAAACGAGGGGAATTCATTTTCCCTATTGTATGTTTCGAATCCTTTCACCGAGTCCATATCAAGTTTTTTCAATGCAATGTGTAAGAAAATAAAGTCACACAAATTATCTAAATTTACATTTTTAACGGCTGCCACAGCTGACGCAAAATGATCAATGAAGGATTCCAGATTATTAATATTTGCAACAGCAAAGGATTTAAAATCCAAAATTTGATCGATGTATGCAGAAGATATTACTCTTTTGTCGTTATATTTATCGATCAACGAGTTAAAAATAATTTCGTAATTTTCCGGCGATAAAATGATCCCGGCGAACGTTGATTTAACACGGTTACTAATTTTTCCCAACAAATAATATAACTTTTCTGAATTCGAAAGTGTATCGTTATTGTGTACGGTGTTAATAAAACTTGAATAAAATATGGGCCAATTTTTTATTTCCCCATCGAAATATGCCAATTCAATCGGTGGGAGTTTTACACTACATTTTTTCTGTTTACTAACCACCCGCGAAGTGTTTTCCCGATTTAATGATACTTTTCTTTTGATATGTCCGTACATATCGTCGAACTTGAACCATCTTTCAAAATCAGGTTCAAAGTTTGAATCGATTTCCAAATTTAATATATTTATTTGTTGAGATATGTCCTCATACTTACTTCTAGTCAAGTCTAGAGTTTCAACTAACGAAAGAAACTCTAGAATACTCAAGTCGGAAATTTTATTTGATAGTTCAAATAACTTAGTAAGACGTGCATCTAACGCATCTCGCTGAGCCGTCAGTAATCTCAACTTTTTTTCTTTAGTGGCCATTATGTATTTAGCAATAAATAATTAACCCAAATAATTAATTATAATTTAAATAACGCTATAATTTAATTAACGCTAGCGTAATTGATCAAAGTAAACAATTCTTCTGATATGTGTTTCCAAATTAAACTCAATAACAACTGAATATTATTATTCTGTTTACTATCTATTGTTAGCGGTCGTTAATACATACCTACGTACTTAACGCTAGCGAAGTATGTACTCGTATTATTAGAATTCAGTATTGAATACAAGTACCTACTTACACAATACGATTCCTTGCGTTAAACCAGGTACCTACATACACGATTAAATTATTGTCAACCTATAATTTGCCACGAGGAATTAAATGTAATTCGTTTTTAATATAACTATTTGACGGACTAAATTTTAACCCATTTATAATGCAAATGCCATGATTTTGGTACAAATAATGATTATAGATTGCAATTGCGAACGAAAGTAATACAATATAATCCGGCTCGAAGGACCAATTTGATGGTTGTGCGGAACTCCTTCGTACGCAATTGTGCGGGGGGTTGCGGTATTGCGTATGCGATATAGACTAAGACAAATAAAAATGAATTGAATTGCCTTAGTGTTTTTGAAGAGGAAAATGAGTGGGAAAGGCCAAAGACTTACCCTGGTCTCGTTCTCCTTAAGCCGCTGGTTCTGCTCTCTTATCCGTTTGCATACAATTAACATTAACACTTAACACAAAACAAAAAAACACAGTGAAATTCACTGCGGCGGGTAAAACCGTTTCACTGGACGATTGTGCTCCAAAATAGTCACGGCCGAGTTCAACATATGCGGGTTTCAATATGACACGAAATGTTCGCGGGTAAGATGCAACGATAACAACTGATAACAATACTCCTTGTCTCTGGGCCCGGATCAAGGAAAGGGGACAAGGGGCAAAGGGGGGTGAAGGGTACACATTTAAGGCTATTCAATTTTAAACCTCACGCGCAACTAGCCCACTTTTGCCACCTAAGCCATGCCGGTTTATATGTTTTAAGTGTGGATTCTCTCCAACCTGACTTTAAAAATTCTTTCTGTTTGTCCGACCAATCTGTTAATGACTGACTCCACCCCGGCACTTCCACACTTCCAAAATAAAATCCTCTACTTGTGGAGGAGGTTTCAAGGTTCTGGTGTACTATCAGCACTTCTGTCAGGTTCATTATGGTGAAAGGAGGGCTCGTCGCTCGACTTTTCAAGTCTGGTCTCCAGAATACTTTCTTCCATCTCGGGGCTACAATCAGGTATAGGCCCTTGGCCCGGTTGAGGTGTGCGAGAACTCTCGGCATGAGGCACAGAGGGGGGAACACCCAAGCTAGAGGGAAATCCCACTCTCGAGTCCAAGCGTTGACAAAACTTGCCTCTTTGTCGAATACATTTAGGGACACATAATCTTCTACAACGTGAGCTGTCTCCGATGCAAACAGGTCTATAGTTGGTCTCCCCCATTTTGCAAAAATCAATTTTGTTGCTGCTGGTAAAAGATGCCACTCCGGAGGTTCGCGTTTTCTGGAGAGTTGATCTGCCACCTCGTTGAACCTTCCTGGTAGGTAGTGGGCAGACAGTGAAATGCGATACGTGTCTGTCATCTGAAGGACTTGACGAGTCGCTTCGAGCAATGTCTTGGATCGTGTGCCGCCTTCGTTGCGAAGGTACGCGACCACCGATTTGTTGTCTGACTGGATCAGGAGACCCGAGTCTGACAGCTCTGGCCCGTGAGGAGTAAGTGCTGCCAGCACGGCGAGCATTTCCTTGACATTGCTGTGGAGAGGTTGCTGTGTTTGGGACCAAGCTCTACTCAATCTGAGGTCGTCTAGCTGCGCACCCCATCCCCAGTCCGAGGCGTCGGTCGTGAGGGTGTGACGAATCACTGCTTGATGCATTGGTGACCACGTCTGCAGGGACCTGCTCCACCATCTCAGCTCCTCTATCGCTGTTCGAGGAATGGGATGGAGTCGTCTCGGTTTGAATGCAGGCAGCTTGCGACTGGCACACTGTAACATGCGAAGGTTAAGCCTGCCTCTATGAATGGCGAAACTAGCAAAATGGAGGGTACCCAAGAGGCTCTGGGCCTGCTCAAGTGACCACCTTCCTAGATTAATGTATTGTTTCAGTAAATTTGTTATTTTCTAGGCTAGTCCAAAAGGCAAACATGTCATTTGAAGCAGTTCTCCATTAAAAATCAGTCTCAAAAAACGGCGATGATTCTCATGAATTGGAAGATGAAAGTAGGCTTGAGAAAGGTCCACTTTAACCATCCAGTCGCCTGGTTGAATAAATGTTGCAACCTTATTAACATTAATAAGTCTGAATTTGCTAATAGCTAAGAAATTGTTCAAACGACGAAGGTTGAAGACCGGCCTAAATGACCCGTCTTGCTTCGGTATGAGAAACATCCGTGACAGAAAGGAAGGCGATATTGAAGCTGATTCCAATATCTTTTCCTTTTTCATTTTGTTTATTTGTCGTGTCATTTCGTCTGTGATTTGAGTTTTATAAGTTGAGCTTACCGTGTCTGCCACTATACTTAGAGGGGGTTTCTGCCGAAAGGGTAGCTTGTACCCTCGCAAAATGGTTAGCAGTGTTGGTGGTGCTTCTAATTCTTCCCATTTGCTTATAAAGTGCTGCAATTGCCCCCCCTGAAACGCCTTCTCCGGATAGTCATAGCCTATCCTTGTTGCCAAAATTCCTTCTTGGTTTGGCTGGTCCCCTCCTGTCTGCACCTCTTGCATCTTGATTAGATCGCCCTCCGCGGGGGGCTTTGTTGTCTCGGAAGGGCTTGTTGTCCCGAAACGTCCTGCTTTCCCGAAAGGGCCTGCTCTCACGAAAAGGCTTCCTCACTGGCACTTTCTTGGGCATCTGCGAGCTGGTTGATGGCTGAGGGTCGAAGCTTGAATGTGGGAAGCATTTATCAAGTCCTCCCATCCGCTGAATCTGGGATTCTAGCTTCATTGGTTCAAAAAGATAACCCGCTGCTGGAGGAATATTTTTGACTGCCTCCCGTACGTAGCGGCTCTTTATCTCGTTAAGGATTGCGTCCCATACGATGCTGATCGCATTTGCTCTCCTTCCACAGACCATCTGCAGGACATCTTTGGTCACTGTCTGATATTGCGTATCCGGGGCAAATAGCGACTCCACTTTCTTGAAGAGGGAACCTGCTGACAATTCCTTGCCTTCCTCTGCACTCCAGTTTACCAGTTCCTGAAGAGATTTCTTGAGGCACTCATTTTGCTGCAACAGGGCATGGCTTAGTGACCCGCAAAATTTGTCAAGTGACCCCGCGTATTGCTCTGCCTTATTCAAATGCAGAAACTCTCCATTAACCTCCAACTGGTTGAACATGGGGTTGGCCAGGTATTTTCTTACGACCTCCCCATACCTTACTTCGTTCCATTCAGGCGAACCGAAGTGTTGTAAGTCTTCGATTTTTTTTACGCGGTTTGCGTCAGCCTTAGGAACTGTAGGTTCCTTACACGTGGTTTCCGCCATCGATAGGTTTAATTCCTTGAATTCATGATTAGGATTTACTAATCCCATCCCTAGCGAAGATGGTGAATTTCTCTCCACGTGTATCTCTTGATCTTCCGATGATGCGTCCTCGTCGGAATCCAAGTTTCTCCTATCTTCGTATGTTTTAGCCGCCATGAAGTCCTGAATAAACGAGCTAATGTGCTCCACTTGAGCCGTGAGTTTATCAATGCGATGTTTTTTCGTAGATTTGGTCGATTTCGGCAACTTTCGTTTCGGCTCATTTTGTTTTGGCAAAATGATCTTGTTAACTTCTTCTACCGTCATCTCTACCGAATCGGATGATGACATCTCGGAGCCACTCATTGTTAAATTGGACAAGAAACCAAAACACAAAACACAATGTAAATAAACAAACAACACAAAATGGCCGACGAACTGACGAACTTTTCCGTCGTGTTCACCACGTGTTTTATCCGTTTTTACAGTTAAAAATTATTTCTTTTAAAAAATACTTCGAACAGCCTCGCTGTTATAATATAATGTATTATCTTGAAATAATTACATATACACTTAAAATTTTTATTTTTTTTTTATTTATTTATTTAATTCAAAAAACAGTTTTTACATAAAAAGCATACTCTGCACATCTCACTAGGGCATTCCTGTATCGAGATGTGCAGCTTTACAATAATATCATTTAAAAAAATACATATATGTAAATTAAAAATAATAACAACATTAAATTAAATTTAAACAAAAAAAGAAAAGTTTATGACACGGACGTTTCGAGACCGGTAGACAAAAATAAACAAAATTTTAGTAACAAATGTATGAAAAAAATAAAAACAAAAAACAAAAAAGTCAACAAAAGAAGCATTATTAAGTAAGTTGGCAACAATAATATTCTTCTGTTAACTAAAGTACAAGGTACCTGTGCTGGCTTATCAGACACAAGCATAGGGTAACCATACTAAAAATTACAACATGGATAGTATGAATAATAGATTATAAGAAAAAATAAAAATAACTAAATAAAAAAGGTAAATAATAACCGATAGGTAAGTAGATAATGTTATAATAAAAAGTAAGTATTTTAGCTAGACAATAATTAAAGTAAATATTAATACGATAATTAAGTAGATAATAATAATAATAAGTAACATAATAATAAATAACCAAAAGTTATTTTAGAAGTAAATAAGTGCATGCGCAGTAAGTAAATAAGGATTGTATCGAAACAGAGCTTCCACAAGGAATTATGATATAAGCGATAACATGGGTGATCCAAAATCATCATTCTCAGCTAGTACGGAGATTTTGACCATTTTCTTGAATGAATTTAACGTACCTATAGTTTTTATATTTTCTCCAAGCATATTATATAGCAACGGAGCTTTATATGAAAACCTCCTTTGTCCGAAGGATGTTCTGGTATACACCGGCTGATACATTAAAGAAGAACCCATTCTAGTGCTGCGCACTTGTTGAGATCTTTTAGCAGTAATAGTGTTGTTGAAAAATTTACAGAGAGCCTGTATTATGTACAACTGCCTTATTGTCATAATTTTGCTTTCACTATATAATAACTTTGATGGATACATAAAATTTCTCTTATACATTATTTTTAAAATTAATTTTTGCGCAACATTCAAAGGCTCTAAGGTAGTCTTGTTACAAGAACCCCAACAGACAACATTATATGAAAGCATTGATTGAACTAGAGCATAATATACAGTTTTTAATGTAACTTTGTCCAATATGTTTCTTAGATTTTTGAAAATGTAGGCTAGCCTTCTTATTTGGTTTCTTAATGTAGTAATGTGATTGTTCCATTTAACAATAAGAATAATAATGGGTGTATATTAATTTGAGCCAGTGAAAACTTGTCGAAAATGTAGGTATATCCCGTGAAGGTACAAACGAAGGAAATTATGTTTACATAATTATCAATCTTAAAGTAAATATTTATAATAAAGTGAATAATAGCAACAAAAGTGGTTATAGAGTGGTAGTAGATCTTTTGGTGGCAATAGATTGGTAAGATAAATAAGTTAGCATCAAGAACGCAACTAAAATGACAAATACATTCAATAACATTAGAAATACACAGAATGTGACTAAAATAGTGCGCAGGTATTTGCAATGATTTTATGATATTAACAAAACAACAATTATTAAATGATATTAACAAAAAAATATAGCTCAGAGCATGGAGCGTACTAAAGTTGTAAAGATGTTGCAAAGAATATGTTGACATAAAATAAATACATACAAAAACATTTGAAATACACAGCGATGTGGCCAAAATAGTGCGTAGGTATTTGCAATGAAAATTTTTTTTTTTTTTTTTCAGGTATATGCACAGTTGTTATTTGTATGTTATTACCTAATGACAAATTATATGTGATAACAACAGCTAAGGGTGGTAGGTAAATATAGAATACATCACATTGCTTATTCATTATCCTATTGAAAATTATGAAATGAGTCTTAAATGAACAAGTAATGAATTTCATAATTACCGACTTATTATTCTTAATCAGAGCACGGTGAGTACTCAATCTGTAAATATGTAGGTGCGACGGGTGTGTTGCAATAGAAAAAGAAGTTACAATTACCTGCGAACTATTCCAGAATCTGACCATAAAAGGAATATAGATATATTCATTTATTTTTTTCCCAGATTTATATAGATTTACTAGAAGTATGAGGTTGCATGAGATCTTACTGATTGTGATAAAAATAAATGAGTATATAAATATTCTATAACAATATATTACAATATGAGAACATGAAATGATATCTTCATTAACAGCCATAATGACAGAGTGAAATAGAAGTCAGATAGATTGACTTTTTAAACGTTGCAGGTCATTGGCATTATTTATTGTTATGATTTTTGAGCTGTCAATTTTCTTCAGTAAGATACGTCCTGAAGATGTCCATGCATATTTAAAATTGTTTTCTCTGGCGAATCGTTTAGTTTGTCCTAGGAGGAATTTTGCTTTTTGTGTTAAGTGATCCGATATATATATTCGTTGGGCATCTTGCGATATTCCTAGATCGTATGTATTTAATTTATTTGTGCTGGG
The DNA here is from genome assembly GCF_061612785.1 of Hesperophylax consimilis. Taxonomy (NCBI): domain Eukaryota; kingdom Metazoa; phylum Arthropoda; class Insecta; order Trichoptera; family Limnephilidae; genus Hesperophylax; species Hesperophylax consimilis. The sequence goes on along the minus strand of NW_028301264.1, from coordinate 1,991,763 downwards.
AGTTGTGGCCTTTGTGTATGTTTTTATTTTGCATAAGAAATTATCTCGATCTAGTGTGTTATTAAAGGTCGCAATGATTGATCTGGGATTTTTTTCAGCAATTTTAGGTCCCATTCTATAGATTTTTTTTATTACCGAGTTCACATTTCCTGAAGAGTCCTCAAAGTTGATAATTTTTGTTATTTTATTGAGAATTTCTAAATAGTTATTAGAGATGGATTCTGGAATGCCTCTTATTTCAATATTACATATTTGAGACATATATTCTAGTCTGTCGATTTTGAAGTCTTGTTGTGAGATTGTATTAATTAAAATGTTGTTTTGGTTTTTTAATTCGATTAGATCAGCATTATCTTTAACCTGTAATTTTTCCATAGAAGTCACACGCTTTTTTAGATCTTCCTGTTGATCCGCCATGAATTGGAATGACTTTAGTAGATCATTGTTTTGTTTTAATATTTCTTCATATTTTTGATCATAGATGCTTAGTTTATTGTCTACAAAAGAAATCATTGTTGTTTTAAATTTTTCAAGTTCCTTCAAGAATATTTCCAATGTTAACGGCTGATTAGAGCCATCTGTGAATGATGAAGCTATATTTTCACTGGTTATTGTAGGTGTGGTTGTAAGCTTCGCTGTTTGTGCAATTCGTTTTTGATTTTTGGCAACAGATGTCAGGTCTTGATTGAGTTCATTCATGTTATTATCGATAAGTTTCTGTTTAGTTGATTTTGGAATTTTAATGCACTTCTTACATTTCCATTGTTGCGATTGAGATTGATTTTTTGCACCTCGGCGAGAAGTTTCCACTATATCCGCACACAAAATGTGATATCCATCTTCACATACAGAACATGCTATAAAGTCGGCCGGAACTTCAATGTTTTTTTCGCATGCAGTACATTGAGTATTCATTCTAAATTCGCTGAGCGTGAAATTCACACTAAAAGAGCACTATTGAATAATTGTTTCCTTTAAGGATGGATAACTTTGCTACACTTGAGATCTTCACTCTTTAATATTCAAGAACTATGGCACCGATTTTTGAGTTTATGACACAAGCTCTCGAGGAAAAACAAAAAACTCTTTTTGGTGCAAAAAACACACTTTTTGTGAAAAAAAAATACACTGGACAGTGCGCAATCTTCGATTTAGATGAATTGACCACTTTTTAGCTATTTTCTATTGTTGATTTTGTTAATTTTTTGATAATTTGAAGGAGATACAGAAAAACGTCAATACTAGACTTGACAGTGTTGCCATTGTATACAAAATAATTATATACGGGAAATATCGTTATAAATTCGGAGCTACTTCGCAACGACAACGCCAGCGACGGAATTTAAAACGCTAATGAGAAAGAATGCCGTAAACAAAAGTCGCATAGGGGACGCTTTACTTTTGTGTAGCATCTGGTGACCACTTGTCCAACGCAAGGTGCTGAAAAAGAGCGGGAAAGTGCCACGCGAAAGGGAATTTGAGAATGCTTCTCTCAATAAAGGTTTTAAATGACGGTTCAGGCTACATAATACTATTTTTGTAGGATAATAACATTGGTTGACTCTGGCAATACTGACTGGTCAATTAGACAGTATAAATTGTATTAGAGTAGGTAGAACCTCTCTTACATCCAAACTGTTACCTAGTCAAGACGTCTCCGCAATCCTTATATTTGGTCTATATAATTATCCATATAACTATATATTTGGTCTATATAATTATCCATATAACTATATAATTATCCATATCGAAGTATAATTGGAGCTACCTGATCATCCACACACAGAATACAGTAATATAACAATTTTACACTGTATTCCTAATATACATTATGTAGGAAAATGGCCCCTTGTGGAATTTTTTATGCTCTTTTAAAATTAATGGATCTCATAATATATATGTATAATATATATTTATAATATATATCTCATAATATATATGTATCATGGTTAAGTACTCTCTATAAGTTGTTGTAACCTAAAAATGGTCACAAACAAACACGGTTGCTGTCACAAAACAAATTTCCAAGTGAAAGATACTCTCAGTGACGCCCAGGTGAAAGACCATAATTCGGAATAGAAACATTGTTTGAAATGGCTTTAACCGTGTTTGGTGGCCAGATCTGAATAGCCAAATGCTTCCCAACCTTCCTCTTCACCATCTCCTTCCTCTTTCCATAATAAAAATGAATAAGATTTGAAGACCTCATGGGCCCAACATGCAATCAAGTGTTTTGCTTCTTTTAATGGTCAGATAGGTGGATGATGGTGGTTACAAAAGGGGTTCTGATATCGTTCAGCCATTTAATAGTAATCAGCGTTCTGCTGTGCAAGAAGGACAAGCCTTGTATATTCATATTGATGAAGTATAGTATTTACCTTGATGGCTACCCTAGTCTCAGAGGACTTTCCCTCAAACACCTCTGCAAAGGCCCCAGAGCCCAGGAACTTGGACAGCGTGATTTGGTCCCTCCGTATGTGCACCAAGCCAGTCATGTCCGCCCCCTCCTGCTGGCAGGCACCCCCCCTCCCGTAGAGGACAGACTGCTGGAACATGCCGCCTCCGCCCCGGGAACGTGGCAACTCTCGTAGTGTGGCAAGTTCCATGTCGGGACCGCGGAGAGTGGATGTTGGTATGGAGTGATGGAGACTTTTCTTGTCGCGCCGCTTTATCACTGAAAATTGAAGACATTGGGATAAAAACCTCAAATTTCACTAATGGATTATTTTTCAGGAGAGCATTTAAACTGAATATGTACCATGTTTCTACTGATTTATTGATCTTAGATTCAGCTTGTAAGCATTCAATAGGTTTAGCAGATAAATATGCATAATAAAATTTTATGTGCGAAACCTATTCACATATAAAGTATTTGTTAAGAGTAGGAGATAGAACTTGTGATCTAAGGTTTCTAATGTTTTTAAAGCACAATGATTTGTGAATTTTTTCCACATTTGTAAATTAGAAAAATAATATCAAAAATATTTACTCACAATAGACGCAGACTCCGATACCCAAACCTAGAGCCCCAAGTATGGAGATGCCTATCCCGAGGACGATGGCCAAGTAGTCCTGGTGGACCACCATCAGTTTTGCCTCAGAGAAGTCAAACTCTTCACTCGGTTCCGACATGTCGCTCCAACCGTAGGAGTTCAGGGCCTGTACGTTGAATGTATATCGCTCGCTAAGCTTTAAGTCAGCTATGATCCAGTAATTATCTGAAATAAGATTGAATTTGAACATGTTTATTAGTTACAAGTTAATCTTTACAACACAATCTACCGCATCACGTGGCACGTTTTGACACAATGTGTGTGTTTTGAGAAACTTCATGGATCACAGTACATATTATACACAGGACTGCGTGCGGGCGCAATTGAAGCAGTCCACTCTGGGTGTCAAATTGTTAAGGCGCCAAGTCGCTGATAATACCTAACAGTCCTAACACATCTCCCTTGAGGTTATTTTTCACATAAATGGAGCTATACAAAAATTCAAATCATCCGATTATATCATTGATTACAGTGATCACCTACAGTCGTCTACTGGCTTTGATAAGGGGCGTCAAAATTTTCCTATCGCCTGGTGCCGTTTGGCTGTATGTATGGTGATATTACGTAAGGTTATATGGTTAAGATAATGTTAAGCGAAATAACTGCCAAACTCACTATTAAATTTACTGATATATTTACACGCTAGCGGGATCTAGTTGCCATCTATTTTGAATAAAATAATAAAGTGATTCTTCGTAAATGAAAAACATAACGAGGGTTAGAAATAAGACAAAGGTGGCTGACATTACTGTCACAATGTTCTCACGCAAATGGTGCTATATTTGGTATGCATACAACTAACGCAAGATGGACAAGTATATCACTAACGAAAGACAGGTGAAATTCAAACAACAACCTATGACTTGAAACTGAGGCCGCTCACAACAAAGATAGACTGACGAATTAAGGGCCTTCCTTACTAGCGATCTCAATCGTTGTATGGAGAATCATGAATTGTCAGATTCAAACGACAATCTAAGTTATTAATCGTCAAAATATCGATAATGTAGCCACGCTAGGCTATCATAAATAAATTTTTCTGTCGAGATATATGTTTTTACTAACAATTTATTTTCGTTAAATACTATATAATGAACATCTAAAAATTCTCCTATTCATTCGGCTCTATGAGGTGGCCGTGAATGCATGCTTCCTACAGTCCGTCGTGTCAATCTTTTTTCAAATTTCTAAATTCCGCGTAATTATTACACTTCCATGTGACGTTTCAACAATATTCTACTATATGCGTTGCGCGTACGGACTATAATAGTGTGTCGCCTTTTTTTATGTTTCATCTGAGCGTTTCCGTCGAAGCTGTGTAGTGTCAAATAGTATTATTAAGAATTAATTTATTGTTAACATTTTTTTGGGTTTCTAGGTTTTAAACAATTTAATATTATTAAGAATTAATATATTGTTAACATTTTTTCGGGTTTCTAGGTAATAAACAATTTTATATTATTAAGAATTAATTTATTGTTAACTTTTTTTCGGGTTTCTAATAAATATAGTAATAAACAATTTGATGTTTTTAAAATACAAAAGTATATAAAATATTCCAGCACTTACAATAAAATAAAAGAAGCACATCGTATAAAAATGTTTCAGTCGAAAAGATCGAATGCCGAAATCACTTACTTCGAAATTATTGCAAAAAACTTAAATCACTGTTAGAAGGTTAGAAGTATCCCTTAGCATTGAGGAAGATTGTGTCAAGCCGTATTTTACGCCTGAGAACGGCTGTACGTTGTGCAATAACGTACCGGAAGGCTATGAATTGTAGTCAAGAGGAAAAATAAAACAGTTTTATTTGGATATATTGAATGGTCCAAAACATGTATTTGGAGACCACTCACTATGCAAGGAACGGGCATACTTTTGCAAACGGGATACTGGCGACACTAATTACGTACCCAATATGACTTCGAGCTTGATAATGTCCAGAATCATGCAGCACGTTCGACTTTTGGCATCTAATGCTCGAAGTTTAATACATGATGTAGATAGCAATATTGTGGAGTGCTATAATAATGTTGTGGCTAAATTTGTTGGTGGAAAGCGTATTGACTATTCTTTAAAACGGTCCTACAATGGAAGGTGTGCAGCAGTAGTGGCGTTCAACACAAATCGTCCACACTATTCTTTGCATAAATTTGCAACCGGTAATAGTCCCGGAAAACTCATAAAGCAATTGGAAATAAAAAGATTGCAGAAAAATAATCAACAAGTACTAAGTAAAAAAAAGAAAAGAAAAACCCTGCAGCTCGCTCCAGCAAAAGATCAGCATTATGGTCCCAATGCAGAAAAACCTGATATGGACCAAGCATTGTATGAGGCAGCTAAAGATGATTTTTTGGAAAGGCTTTTTACCATAGCCAAAGATAGGCAAGCAATTGAAAGGGCGACAGTACTTCAAGCATCTAGTGGAAAGTGGATCGAGATGCGCCGCAATATGATTACGGCATCGTGGTTTGGAAAAGTGTGCAAACAGCGGCAAAATATCAGTTGCGCTCCATTATTCAAAAATATACTGTACTTACCAGCAATCCTTATAAATTATTCCTTCAATTCAACACGGACAAAAACATGAACACAATGTCCTGAAGGAGCTTGCAGAACTAGAAAGCATTACCATAGAAAAGTGTGGTCTTTTCATAAATGAAGAGTATCATTATGTGGGTGCGACCCCAGATGGAATTTCTTCTGAAGACACCGTGATTGAAATTAAATGTCCTTTCGCAGCACGCAGCATGCTCATATATGAAGCAGTAAAATCCAAAAAAATTACCCTTTGGAAACTTAACAAAAATGGAGAAATGCTGGTAAATACATCCCACGATTGGTTTTACCAGGTTCAGGGCCAATTACATGTAACAAAAAAAGATATTTGTATGTTTGTTGTATGGACTGAACTCGGAATAAAAATCGAAAAAAATTTAAGGGATGACGAATTTTGGCAAACTAATATGGTTGAACAGCTGAAACGCTATTACAATTTTTGCATGCTACCCGAATTAATTGATCCTCGACATAATCGCTGCACGCCTATTAGAAATCCTGAGTATTTAGAAAAGTGAATAATAGCGAAAAGAAATAAAGTAAAATTGGTTTCAGCTAAAACCAAAACATGTAAGAAGGAATTGTTAAGAAGAGATCAATAACATTTTCATTGAAGTGTCTTCAAAAGAAATTTCATTTATATTCCTTATGTATGTGGTCTACATTTTTAGAGATGGGGAAGAGGAGGGTTGGAAAGTTCATGGCTATTCAGATCTAGTCACTAAACATATTTACGCCGTTCTCAAGCAACTTTCAATTCTGAATTATGGTCTCTCACCAGGGTGATACTGAACGTATCTTCCACTATTGAACGAGGTACGGATTCATTATATGTAACAAAATAAAATTTATTTTAATTCCAAAATATGACATACTTATATAAATTAAATTAAATTTGTTTTGTCCTCGCCGGCTTTTGAGCCGTGACCCCAAATTAAACTATACAATTTAGTATTATGTAGCATAGGCTTTATTTAAAACCTATAAAGTGAGATAAACATTACCATTTTGCAGCCAAATCGACGTTTCTTACCAAGTTCGTGTGTAATTCTTAGTTTAAATCTCCCGCCAATGTCACCTGCTAGTTCCTAATGCATCCTTCAGGCGGCGCCAGTAGTGGGGACGCCACCAATGATGCTTTAATTTCATGTTTCATTAGCATTTATTTTGCGAAGGTCAAACACGTTTGGTTTGTTTACAAACATCAAATACCTTAAAATAACCTGTTTTTCAGTATTTGCGCAAAATTTACATTTTTTTTTCGAGGTTATTAACAGTGTGACTGTTCGAACTCCGTAAAATTGCGATTTATTAGAGTTTCGTGTGTTTTTGTTTAGTGTTTTTTTGTGGTTTCTTTGTGGTTTCTTTGTGGTTTCTTTGTGTTTTCTTGATTATGTCGGATTCCGAACGTTCCGAGAGCGGGGAAGCCGAATTTTCGAGGGCGGAAGTCATGAAGGTGATCCACACGGACACGCGGGGCGAGCGTTCGAGGGTCTGCGCAGAAGACAAAGCCAAGAGGCAGAGGGTTTGTGAATTAGCTCCCGCCGACCCTCGAATTGACCTGTTAACACAGCAGATGTCCCAGATGCAGGAAATGTTGCGTCTGCTGCTAGAGAAGCGTTCGGAGGCTCCCGTCCGTGGCGCCTTGGACGACGATGACGATGACGAGGACAGCATCTCCCTGGACACCCCTGCGTCGCTTCGGGAGGAATTGGCAGGAGATTTGGGAATGGGACTCATCCATCCGAATAAGCCGTCTCGCGACTTGGATCTCGGGGAGTGGACAACTGACCTAAAGCAGCCGAAGATACCATCGGCCGACCCAGGGAGGGTGAGAAAAGTGGAGCTCCTTCAGCATCTGGGGACGGCCAACTGGAACAATGTCCGCTACCTCGAGATCCAGAAGTCGTATGCCGCAACCCCTCTCTTCTCAATGTTGGCATTAAACCCTGAATTGAAGCGCCTAGCTCAGGAGGAATCGGCCAGTACGTCAACGGACTCCTTCTGCGGCTCCCTGACCAATGCTCTTTCCCTGCAGGCTGATCTCCTGAAGGCCTCCCTGCAGGAGCTGGTCAACTGGAGTGCGGAACCGGGCACGAAGCTGAGCACTTCCACTCTTTTCGAGAAGGTGCAGTCTCTCTTCGCGGCGGGGTCTGAGTCCCAGAAGGTGTCCAAAGACATCATGCAGATGGTCTGCGGAAAACGGGCTAGCCACATTGAGTATCGACGAGAGGGGGCATTGCGAGGCATCAGCGACGGATACGTCCGAGATGCCTTACGGAAGATTCCGCCCACATCGGAATATCTCTTTGACCCGAACCTCCTGTCGGCCCAGCTGGATAAGTTGGGGGGAGTGAAGAAGTGCCTCGCTCCTCAGCCTAGCACGTCGCGACCAGCTCCTCCCGTTAAACCTGTGACTGTGCAGAACTCGCAGCCCTTTCATCCTAGAGTACAGCAGGGGAGAACCATCGCGAGAAGGGAGCACCCTGAGAGTCGAGGTCCAGAACCAGCCCGTAGGGCCGCTAAAGCTTTCCCTCCCCGAGGTAGGTTCCGGCCCAAGGAAAGAGCAGGGAAGCCAGACCGTAAGAGGTTTTAACAGCGGGCCCTCTTTTCAAGGGGGTCAGTTGCGCTCATTCGCAGGTAGGTGGAGGAACCTTGGTGCCCCTACTATCATCCTTAAGATGTTAGATGGCTACCGAATTCCATTTTCATCAAAACCTCCACTAAATAATAATATTGATTTATTTAACTCCCCTTTCGCCACTAAGACTTCTGTGGCAATGACAGAACAAATAGAAAAACTCAAAGCCCTTAAGGTTTTAGAGTCGGCACCTGCCACTCCCTCATTTATTTCTAACATGTTTCTGGTCCCCAAATCAGATGGCTCAAAGAGGCCGGTCTTTAACTTAAAATATTTAAACAATTTTCTGACTGTCAGTAAATTTCGTCTGGTAAACGTTTATCGAGTTCCTACTTTTCTACAACCGAATGACTGGATGGTTAAAGTGGACCTCACACATGCTTACTTTCATGTACCTGTGAGTGAGCAGCATAGATGTTTCCTTAGACTTATCTATAGGAATGAACTCTTGCAGATGACATCCCTCCCCTTTGGCTTGGCCACCGCACCTAAGGCATTCGCAACCTTCACTAACTGGGTAGCGCAGGAACTGCGGAAGAGAGGGATGAGAATTCTAGTGTATCTGGATGATTTTTTATTAGTAAACCAATGCCTGCCTACTTTAAAACACCAGTCTATTGAAATGGTGGAGTTTTTGCAAGGCTTGGGATGGCATATACAATTTGATAAGTCAATATTAGAACCATCACAACAAGTTCAATTTCTTGGTATCAGCTGGAATACTCTAACTAATGAAAAGTCTCTCCCTCAGAACAAGGTTTCAGCCCTATCTTATTTGTTAAAGGGTTTTATTCAGACGGGTAGGTGGTCACTAGATAAGGGGCGCAGCCTCTTGGGCTCTTTAAACTTTGCTAGTTTTGCAGTTCCAAGAGGCAGGCTCAACAGCCGGCACATACAGAAAGGGTGCTTAGGACTCAGACACTACCACCCTTGGGAGTCATCACCAATTCCGGCAGCTACCGCTCGGGAATTGAGATGGTGGGTTCGATCGCTCACCCTGACGTCACCTATACATCTGCCGCTGTTTGAGCATTACTTGACAACCGATGCCTCTGATCAGGGTTGGGGTGCCCAGCTGGACGAAAAGCTTCTCAGCGGTGTGTGGGCTGATGACCAGCTGAATCTTCACTCCAATGTAAAGGAGATGCTCGCCGTGTTGGCTGCCTTGTCTCCTCACGCGCTTGAGCTATCTGGCTCGGGTCTTCTGATCCAGTCGGATAACAGGTGTGTCGTATCTTATCTCCGCAAGGAGGGTGGTACCAGGTCAACTCAACTCCTGAGCTGTACTCGACTAGTGCTAGATGTTTTGGATAAACACTGTGTTTCCATGACAGCACAATACTTACCCGGTCGTTTCAATGAAGTAGCGGACTGTCTATCTCGTCATTGTGCTGTACCCGAATGGCACTTGCTACCCTCTTTCACAGAGGTAGCATTCAGAAAATGGGGACGACCCGAGATAGACCTATTTAATAATAATAATAACATGGAATTTATATAGCGCAGTTTAGTGTCATTTCACTTCAAGTATTTGGCTCTAGGACAGCGCATGTGGTTCAAAGGTATGTTTCTCTTGATTTTCAGGACGACAAGGCAGACTACCACAATGCTTGGAGCAGGGACTGGGACTATCAGCTGGCTTGGATCTTCCCTCCCCCGTGCCTCATGCCGAGGGTTCTTTGCCACCTGAACAGGGCAAGGGGATTATACCTGGTAGTGGCTCCTCGTTGGGAAAGGGCATTTTGGAGAGCGGATCTGAAGTGTCGGGCCTTGGGTCCACCTCTTACGATTCACAATCTAGGAGAAGCACTGATAGACACCAGGACCAACAACCCCCCTCCTCAAGTAGAGTCCTTCACTCTGGAGATTTGGCTTTGTGGGGGTGGGACAAAAACCTAACAAGATGGTCAAGTCAGCAGAAGGAACTTCTTAGATCCGGGTGGAGAAGTTCCACCCTTCGCACTTATGCTCCGGCATGGCGGAGGTGGCAGCGCTGGGCGTCAGAGAATCAGCTCGATGCCACGCGTTCCAAAGCTGAAGACTTAGCCAGGTTCCTAGCCGATCTACACATCAGAGAAAAGCTATCGCTGAGTACCATTTTAGTTCACAAGTCAGTGGTGTGTACCTTAGGCTCTCCCGAAGACAATAGAGAGCTGAGCTCCAATCCGATAGTGAAGAAGATATTAAAAGGGATATCTTTAGCTAGACTAAGGCCTTCGAAACCCCCCATTTGGGACCCGAGGATTGTATCATCATGGCTGGAGAAGAATTTGCCTCAACATATTACTCTCTTTGAAGCATCAAGGAGAGCAGCCACCATCCTGCTTTTGGCATCAGGGCGCCGAGTCCACGATCTCACATTGCTCCATTGCACAGCTGAAAGATTGTCAGTGGACAGTGAAGGCATCTCCATTTGGCCAGTGTTTGGTGGCAAGACAGATTCGGCAGACTGGCAACAATCGGGGTGGAGACTGGCTCGCTCGGAGTCTAGGAACATAGACCCTGTCTATTGGACGGAAAAGGTCATAGAACTGTCAAAGGAACGGAGAGCGCAGGCGATACTACCTAGCCTATTTATTACAACTTGTGGGACAGTGAAAGCGGCCTCCAGGGCAGTAATTGCAGGTTGGATTAGGACAGTCCTCAGGGATGCTGGTGTAGAGGATCCACCTGGCAGCATCCGTTCAGCAGTGGCATCTCTGAACTGGCTGCAGAATTATAAGCTGGACGATATACTGTCACGTGGTAACTGGAGAAGTCCCAATACCTTTGCCAGGTTCTATAGAAGGGAAATTGCAGAATCGGCTGGCCGAGTCAACACCGACCCATCTGTTGCTGACCTTTTTCAACCTCTGTAACTGGTTAGCTGATTTCTGGAAATCTTGCCCCTATTTTCTTTATAGCAAATAAATTTAAATATTATATTTGATTCACATTAGCATAATATCACCAGGCGATAACAAACAATATCTCACTTTATAGGTTTTAAATAAAGCCTATGCTACATAATGAAAAAGTTTTACCTTACAATAAAACTTATATTATGTACTTAGCTTTATTTAAAACCTAGGCAAGGGCTGCCTGATGAGATCTAATGAAACATGAAATTAAAGCATCATTGGTGGCGTCTCCACTACTGGCGCCGCCTCAAGGATGCATTAGGAACTAGCAGGTGACATTGGCGGGAGATTTAAACTAAGAATTACACACGAACTTGGTAAGAAACGTCGATTTGGCTGCAAAATGGTAATGTTTATCTCACTTTATAGGTTTTAAATAAAGCTAAGTACATAATATAAGTTTTATTGTAAGGTAAAACTTTTTCATTAACAGTACCCCGCCGCACTGCGAAACCAGGCTGGAACAAAGGGAAGCCTTTTGTAACTCTTTATAATTGTATTTATCAACAAAAAAAATCCAAATAAAAAGTCATATTAAATGTTGTTACTGAGAACCTACTCCATGAATCAAGCTATTGTAATATTGCATTACCTTCTAAAATATATTTTAACATAATTTTCATAATCACAATATCTTTGATTAAGAATAATTTGTTTTGCTCTGTGCGTGTCTTGTATTGAATGGAACGCACCGGCCAGCTGCAGGTGCAGCGAGTTAGATATTCGAATTCGCGCTAGAATCATTTAGTAGCGAGGGCCGTTAAAGAGAACTTGATTTTTGAAGCATGATTTACCAAGAGACAATTGAAGAAATATGAAAATGGGGCTTTACGGAAACAATAGAACGCTTAGGACCAGCTGTTTCACAGAACTTGAACAATTCATTAAAGTTAATACTCAAGTTCTATTATTATTCAAATTCTGAGAAACAACTGGTACATAATGGAATAATAACAGAACTTGAATATTAACTTTGAAATTTGGTGAATTGTTCAAGTTTTGTTAAACAACCTGACCTTAATGTTAACCTACCGGTTCCATTGTAGAGCATTTTCCACCCATCCTTCAATGGTTCATCAGTAGCTTCAATCAGCATAGAATCTGCATTATCTTCCACACTGAAATAGGGCAAATCTGATTGTGGCAGTGAATAATTGGCCTCTCTCTTATTCCTTGTATTCACGAGATTGACATTTTCAAATATTCTTTCACCATTCCAATAACTCATCAGTGATTGGTCGTTCATTTGTTTGTCTTGGCGGGTCCATTGGGGGAAAGGTTCACGAGTTGTATCGGGTGTCAGTATGGCTCGGACATTTCGATGTGTTTGTATCCTCTCGCCTTCCGAAGGTTTGGAGTGACCGTAGAGTCGGTATAACATGACGGGGCTGCCGTGAGGAGCTGACGCAGCCCACTGCAGTTGGTACACGGATCCAGACAAATGTTGGACGACAGGCTTTCCAGGGATGGATGGACGATCACCTAAAACAGAATTATTTTTAATTATTACTAAAGACCAGTTTATACAAATTAAATACAGTAAAAAACATTAAAGCTTACATCCATTTATTTAAATATGTAAACTACGTTTTGAACTTTTCCACAGAGAAATGTGTATGGGAAGAACTCAAATATTTAGACAGTAACGCGGCGTATAGACGGACAGTACTTAAATACCCAGTTTTATGAACTGGGTATTTGGAAGGTTATTCAATGAGAAACATGGGATTGATATATTTAAATATTATGACTCACCCAGGGTCTCAAAGAGGAATTTGGTGTCCTGCGGCCAGATGTAAGGCACTGTATTATTCAAGTAGATGATTTTGATCCGGAATTTGTACTGTGTTTTTGGAAGTAGATTCTGCACCACATAGTTTATGGAGCCATCCGATTTCTTGGAGCCTTCATCTTCAACAACTTTCCAAGTATCAGATCCCATCTCGGTGTACTCAATATAGTGCCTGAAAGTAGTGAAATAATTGAAATCAATCACTAAAATAAATAAAAATGTATGTAACTAACAATCTGAGAGATGAGGCCCTCTTCCCTCTTGGGGCCCTCAGGGGAGTGGACTCTTTTGTCGTGGCGCCTTCGGGGAACCAAGGAGGAGTGGAGTGGAGAGGAGAGATGATGCCCTCTTCCCTCGTGGAACCTTTAGGGAACCAAAGAGAAGTGGAGAGGAGAGATGTGGTCACCTCCGTGAACTCTTCCCTTGTGGGGCCTTCAGGAAACCAAAGGGGAGTGGAGAGGAGAGATGTGGCTCTCTTCTCTTGCGGGGCCTTCAGGGAACCAAGGGGGATTGGAGAGGAGAGATGAGACCTTGGAGGACTCATTGTGGAACCAGAAGACAGCCACATATACAATGACAACCCTGGTGGACTTTATAAAAGAGACCGGGTCACTGTCAAAGGAATGAGGTAAAATGGGAGATAGCACAATGGAACTATATGTAAACCGTCTACGCTCTATAAATAAAATTAAAAAAACTAACAATCCATAAACCTCATTAACCTTTTGCATTCCAAGCGCATGGCCGTATATGGGTTGAATAAATATGCAGAATACCGCAGTGCGTGACATGATTTTTAGATTTACTTATAGATAGAAGAAAAAGATTTTATTTTATTTCAAGTAAGCAAGTACATTCTACGCATCGGTTCTGGAAGCCAATTGCTTACAAAAGTACTTTGATACAACCATAGTAAAATAGTTTTTAAAGTGTGAAACAATATGCATGGTCACACAACCTCCCACAAAACCTTATTTCAAATATAAATAAGATTAGTGAGTTGCCAATATGACAGTTTTAAAGTCAGATAGAAAAGTTTCGAGCCCCATCGCCCCATCGTAAGTTCATCAAATATTCATTGAGTTATAATCATAACTTACACTGAAGTCTGTATGTCTTTATATGGCATCCAGGAAACGTGCATCACATATGGTCCAGAGAAGGTTGCCACAATATCACTGGGTTCAGGATAAGTTTCTATGGAGATTATTTTACTGTCGGTTTGCTCGTCGCTATTGTAGGAGTAGGTTCGCACCCACACGGAGTATTTCTGTGACGGCATCAGTTTTAAAAGGTCAGCTTGGTTCGTGGTCTGGTTGGATGGAGACTTGGTTTTTGCAATGAATATGTGCTCTGCAAACAATAAAATAGTTCATTAACATTAATTTAGCTTCTGTTGCATGCATTAAATAAATAAATTACAGTAGAACCTCGTTAATTCCAAATCCATGGGATATCAAAAATCAAATTTCGAATTAACAAATTCCAATGTAATTTAAATAATATATATAAGACGCCAAAAAACGATTTTCTCAGCCACCCCTTCAAATTTTTTGGAGTAAATTTGTTGTAATATGAATTATTCCTGTGTAAATCGAATTTTCGGAGCCGATACTGCCTTCACGGTTAAATTCACCAACATTTTGGAATATTGTTTTTACTTCTTGCCTACAGTAAATAGGTCTCTTTACTTTGAAACTTTTGTTCCCGTCATGTCTACAGTGCGGTTAACAAGTCCACTCTGCAGAAGCCTATAACAAATTTGGTGACTATTTCAAATCAGTGTACAGCCAGGCAACCCCTCTACTAAATCTAGACTTTACTCGAACAGAGGAGCCCTGGAATATCGGAAAAATCAGTCTTGGGCTAACCTGTGGAGAGGAAGTAGATGCCTGTACTCGGACTATAACCTTTTGAACGCGTTAATTTGCTCCGTTTTATCTATACCCGTACGCGGTACATATTTTCAAATACCTATGCACGCAATTAAATGTCAAATTATAGCATTCTGGCATTATTTATTGGACTATATAGACAGAACAGATTATTCTCCACAATATGAAAACAAATCCTCGTGTGTCAACACTCTTAGATGTTTATAAAAACAAAAACATAAAATTTCATACAAAGACGTACCGTATCTTTTGAATGTGGTCCCGCCATTCACTCGGCGTGTGTGTGTACTTAGGTGATAGACATAAGTGGGACACCATGATCACTTATCATTTTTAGTTCTGAAAACTTTTTCTCAAACTCTTTTCTAAACTCAACACTTAAAAATTACACATAAATTTTATATCACTTAATAAATATTGTTTTTTAAGCACTTTAGAGGAATCTCTGTCTGTCACATTTTTTTGGAACTATGGTAAACTTTAAAACAGGGTTCGATACATAAAGACACACCACATTCTTTACATACGTATCTCGTTAACTGCATTTTTTTATTTTTCAATCGGCATACACGACATTGTCTACGCGGTTTTTTTATTTTGCCAGTTGATGGAATCAATTCGGCCATATGCTTAGCGGCATATTTAGGCAAAACCCGAAACGGGTTGAGGTGGGCTGATGTATAAGGCTCTGGTATTTGAGAAATCTCTGGTTTATATTTCTCAACTAGTTGCATAATAACCGCCATTGTTGAATTTTCTTTAAATTGTACAGAAACGCCGGATTGAAAATCATCAAATTCGTGTACTATTGGAATATGAGGTCCAGACACCCAGGAGTGTAGCACTTCTTCACTTACAGACTCATTCGCTTGAGTTTCTGTATCTGAAAGTTCCGAAGGTTCAAATTCATCTTCAGACATTTCATAATCAGAATCCAAAACGTTCAATATATTTTCAATTTCATCATCTTCCAAACTATGGGCCATTTTTTATCCGAAAAATCAAATGAATTAAAAAAACTAAAAACTTGTGAACGTTTCCTAATAAATTTTGAAATAGTATATAAAACACGAAAATAACACGCACTTTAGTAATATATAACTAATACATATATATAACAAAATATATTTAAATTAATAAAGTATATAGTAAAGTCAATAACTAAAAGTTTTGTAACACAGTAAAATGTTAAAAAATACGCGCAATCGGCACAATACGGTCACTCGTGGATACAGTAAAATTGAATTTGCTAGACGAAACACAAGAAATCAAATAAAAAATTGATTTCTGAAGTGAACAAATTAATTTGAATTTTTCGTAATAATTCAATATTACAGCAGAACACAGAATGTTATCGGCGCAGATTCCACAGATCAACTCGGCGCGCGCAAGCGCAGATAACATACTAGTACTAACGCCATCCGTTGACAAAATTGTGAACTAAAGCACTCAAAGGCGCGAAGAGGCGCACTTGATTATGGATCTTTTTTTATGAAATACAATTTTATTTTTGAGAAATACTTGTAGATGTCAGCATCGTGATAGTTCTACGAATGTCCAAGCGAGCAAGAAATACATTTATGACGAAAGAGCGCTGGAATATCGGCCGTCAAAGTTTCCGTATCAACTGTTGATACGGCCGCGTGTGAGTATAGACTTTTTGCCGTAACAACAGTTGATACGGCCGCATGCAAAAGATTAAGGCTCGATAAGGCGGCAGGCCCAGACGGAATACCCCCTAATACAATTGCTTATATGTCAAAAAGCATAAGTCATCCACTGAGTTATATATATTATAATCTAAGCATTTCTACTGGTTGTTTCCCCCATTCCTGGAAACTCACGCGTGTGAGCCCAATTTTCAAAGCTGGAGACAAGGCTGATATTAAGAATTACAGACCTGTTGCCATTCTGTCAACTATACCCAAAATATTTGAAATGATTATTTATAAGAAATTACATCACCAAATTATGCCGTTTCTAGGAGAAAACCAACACGGTTTCATGCCAAGAAAATCCACGGTATCAAATTTGTTAACATTTTCGCGATTGGTGGCCATCAGACTGGACTCAAGACACCAAACCGATGTAGTGT
Organism: Hesperophylax consimilis; assembly: GCF_061612785.1. NCBI lineage: Eukaryota > Metazoa > Arthropoda > Insecta > Trichoptera > Limnephilidae > Hesperophylax > Hesperophylax consimilis. The sequence continues at coordinate 1,974,828 of NW_028301264.1, read as the reverse complement.
ATACGGATTTTGCCAAGGCTTTTGATCGAGTTGATCATGATATTTTATTACTTAAAATGTTTAAACTTGACTTCGATCAACTGACACTTATCTTCTTCGCGTCATATCTAAAATCCAGAAGACAATATGTATCAATAAATGGACAGGAATCTAAACAATTGCCCGCCTTGTCAGGTATTCCCCAAGGGTCAAACCTTGGTCCTCTGTTGTTCCTAATACTTAACCCTTTACAACCGGATTCGAACGAGCGTGAGTTAGTCGTTAAAATTTTTTTAACGAAAATTGAATCTGTTTTTGGGAGCGGACCCGGTGTCGATCGATCGTGCGGGAACTGCTCTAGCCGTGTAAAGTTAGATGAACGTGTTTGAACTAGTCAGTAGTTCGAGAAATACGCACAAAGATGGCCGTGTTTTTTGACCCAGCAGTTAGCAAAGGTATGTTGATATTTTAGTATTTATTTGTTGATAAATTTGTAATATTGTGTATTATTTTAGAGCCTAAGATGTTAAGTAACAGTTTAAATGCACTTTTGTGTAGTTTTGTTTCGTTAACTAATAGTTATTATACTTTTAATCTCTAACAGCACGATCGTAACATTCCGGGTTATGGTCACATTTTTAAGTGATTTATCTACAAATATTTTATTTTAACCACTGGAACGATTTCGGTCGAAAAATCGACCACTTTTATTTTTCTGCGATTGATATCGGTCCAAAAATGGACCGATTTTTCTACCATTCGTAAAATATTTATTGTAATTATTTAAAACGTTTATATGGCCAGCTACTTGTTTTATCGAATAGCTGATAATATATTCTCTTTGTCTATGAACTTATCCGTTGTCTTTGAAGTGTTATTTAACGAGTTTTCGCGGTTTTTTTATGGCGTCCTGTCAAAAACATAATAATAAATTTTGAACATTCACGAAATTTTGGACTCTTCCTAAAATGCCGTAAGTAATTAATTTATTGGGTTTTTAACGCATAATTATATATCTGTGTAATCATGATTGACTTATCTATCTTTGAAATGCGTTTTTAATTCGTTTGTTTGTATTATATTGTTTTGGTTGAAGTTTTTGTGTAAGATTACGTCAACTGAAGACGTCATCTGTTTTTGATTTACAATAATGTCTTAAATACTGCACTCGCGCATTTGAAATATAGATATTCCATCACAGTGATTCAAAACAAAGAGATATAGGTATATAAGTTTTATTTGAATTGGTTCATTATTAATACAGATATTTGCTAACCAATTATTTTAAGTCATATGTCAAAAAGACTCTTTTTCACATGTAAAATGGTGTAAAGCCTTCGTCACACAATAAAAATTTAGTAATTTAGTTGTATAATTAATTAATTTGTTTACTTTTACCAAATTTGTGCAGAAACGGCTGTCGTCCAGGGAAAGGGATCACTCCACGACCCAATAATTATTTTCAAATTTTATATTAGTGCAATATTTAACAAAATTTAAACATTTTACATTACTTACATTAAGTGTTTTCAATTTAAAATATATAGAGTGGTGCTGACTGCAAGAGGAGGCAGAGGAAGAGGGAGAGGTGGGGTACGAGCTGGTGCCGGACTACCTGCACGTGGACGTCAACGCAGAGCTGCAATTGCAGCCTCGTCTGGAGTGTTAGTATTTTTTAATGTTTTTTTATGAAAGTACTTTGCTGTGGCCGTTGAACTCATCATATATTTGTATTTATTTAAACAGCGACCCTGCTTTGCTACTGGTGCGAGAGGATCGCGTCAAGGCCCTAAAGGCTGTTAGGGCCCTGCCTGCTTCCTTCCGGCTAGAGCTGGAAAGCCGAAAATTCAAGAAGCAGGCGGCGCGCATTTTGCTCCCTACCGCACCTCCAAGAAAAACTAAACAAAAGTAAGTAATCGTATTTAGATGCTTGATACAATATTATTGTTTTTTCCTGACAGCGTTCCACTCTTACAGTGAGAGTTGGTAAGATCAGCGCTCTGTGCATTTGGCACATTCAGTGCATATTTTAAAGAGTTCTAATTTTATTGTTTATTTACATACTGTACTTACTTTTTCACATGTGAATGAGAACAATTTATATGATTTATGTAAATGTTTTCAGAATTCCATCTCCGGAGAGAACAACGTGTCCCTTTTCACAAGGGACGCCTTCACCGTTGCCACGACCCGTACCACCACCGTGGATGTCCACTCCCGCACAGACCCAATCAACGGCTCCCAATGCACCAATTATGCCTATCCGTGCAGCATCTCCCGAGCCATTACCTGGGACATCGCGGAGTGGGGAACTCTTCTCTCCGGAGGCCGGCTATCACAGCGAGCTGTGGGTGGATGTGCCATTCTACGAAGAATTGTCGGCGTTTGGGAACGGTGAGTTTATTTTTTGAAATGTCATACCAGGGGCTCAATATAAAATCAATTATCTATATTTTATATTGATATCCCTAGCACAGTTTCACTGTTGGTATATTGGCAGGAAATAAGCATAGTACTTAAAAATTCCACATAACAAACATACAAAATGTATTGTTGTTATGACGTGGATGCATCATTACACATCTTTTTTTTCTGTAACGGGTATTGCAGAGTGAGAAATAAGACATGCCGAACTTCTTTGCGAGGATTACATTGACGTAGAATACAACGAGCGAATCCAACTCCAACTCCCAGAAGTTTGACGGTTGTTTTAGCAGTTACGTCGTTGCCGGAAATAGCGATTGGTGAGTTTTCTATTAAATGTTGGCGTCTATGTGTGGCTGCTCAGAGAAACTCCGTTTTTGAAGGATTTAGCTTAAGTTTATTTGAGGACATCCAGAGATTGATTGCTTCTAAACACTCAGCTGTGCGAATTTTTAGGCCGTCGATCTCATTTGGTGAGCAGTAAAAGTATATTTGCTGATCGTCAGCATAACAGTGAGATAAAAGACCAAATGACTCGATAATTTTTGCGACGTCATTTGTAAAAAGAATGAAGAGAAGTGGACCCAAAACGGATCCCTGGGGTACCCCTGAAGAGAGTTTTGTGAAGTTGGACTGTTTATTTCCAACCTTTACTGCTTGCGAGCGATTGGATAGATAGGATTCTAGCCAATATTTGATGTTAGAATGTAAACCAAACGTTACTTCTAGTCTCTTAATGAGAAAGTCGTGGTCAATGGTATCAAATGCAGCGCTCATATCCAAAAGTGAAATAAGTGCTAACTTACCTGACTCTATGGCAAGGGTTATATCTGACAGGACACGAAGTAATCCGGTTTCTGTTGAGTGGAACCTCCTATATGCAGATTGACGATTGGTGATTAATTTATTCAGATTTAAGTGGGAGATTATTTGAGAAGCCACAATTTTTTCTAGGAGTTTAGCTACGAAAGGCAGATTTGATACAGGTCGATAATTACCCAGGTTGTCAGCATCAAGTTGTGGTTTTTTAATAATTGGAGTAACTACAGCAGACTTAAGTGGCTCCGGGAAGTCACCTGTGCTTAGGGACTTATTAAACACGTGAACTAGGAAAGGGGATAACACGCTGCAACATTTCTTGAGAAGCCACGTTGGGATAGGGTCAAGAGTACATTGTTTGTTTGGCGAACTAAGGATCAACTTTCCTACTTCTTCCAGCGTTGTAGGTTCAAAAGATGACAGTATCCTTGTGGAATTGGCTGTAAATCTCGGCGGAGGGGCAGAAGATGTGGAGGCGCGTATGGTTTCTATTTTTTCACAGAAAAACTTAGAGAAGGCCTGCGGTGTAATTTCTGTAGCAGTTGGAACAGTATTACCAGCGATGATAGTTTTGACCGAGTTCCAGAGACGTCGTGGATTTTTCCGCTCAGAGTCAATTTTATTGATCCAATAATCTGATCTTTTGGCACTTATTCTGCTTCTGTACTCGTTTTGTGCATTTATCCACTCATCTCGTGTAGTAACATCGGGGTTTCTTCTGTATGACCTCTCTAGTTTCCTCATTCGCCTTTTCTGGCTTCGGCACTCTTCGTCGAACCAGCCGTCAGACTTCCGAACTTTCCGCGTTTTCGAGGTGGTTGGAGCATATTTTATTAATAAATTTGAAAGAGTGGTGTTATACTCCTCGATGAGATCTGTCGTCGTCTTAATTTCCCAGTTGCTTTCTTTGCATAGAGAAGAATTTTTGAGATCTTCAAGGAAATTTTCGAAATTAAATTTACGCCATTCCCTCGATTCTATTGTTTTATATGACACTTTTGGCGGGTTGAAATGAATTTCGGTGCGGACAAGTCGATGATCTGATAAGCCTATATCACAGACTTTAGCGATCAGTGGTGGGCTATTACACATGGATACAAAAATGTCTATAATTCCACCAGCATCATGAGTTGGTTCGTTGACCCATTGCCGGAGTCCAAAACTATCCAGTAAGTCGATGAATTTGATAGCGTTGGGTGATGTCTCGCGCTCGAGGTGAATATTTATATCACCCGTGATGATGAGAGTTTCGGAAAGACCTACTGCCCATTCCAAAAAACACAAAAACTCCTTAAAAAATTCTACACATATCGTTTTCGAACCGGGTCGGTACAGTGTTAATAGTATAAATGACGATCCCGCAGAAGAAACACGGCAGCCAATGTACTCAAATGTACTGAATGTGCCATTTTCGACCCTGGTAAGCCGCAGTCCTTGTCGGGCTATTATCACGACACCCCCATGATTTACATGTGATATATTATTAGAGTGTTCCGTAGCTCTGGGTCGAGCCTGCTCCAGAACGACATACCCAAGAGCTTGAAGTCTTTTGATTGAATAAGATTCACTGTTTTCATGCCAGCTTTCTGTGATGGTGAGTATGTGGAGTTTTTGATCTTTAAAAACATCATCCACCTCCTCTAACTTGTTGTTCAGAGAACGTGCGTTCCAGGAATCCACCGCAAGCCGTCTGCTTCTAAAATTCACATGCCGTTCTGATCGAATTTTATTCAAGTTCAGATTGTCACATTTATCAGAATCGCATAAGGCTTCAGAAGCTAGGATGCTCCGTTTGTCAGTTGGTATGACCACTTGAATACCCTGTTCTGATAGAGAGTTAATATTATTAGAGTTATTGTTAGTTTTAAAGTCTTGTTCCTTCCTGCATAGATATTTTTTCCTGTTTTGTCCTCCACGACAACCCCGGTACCTAGCTTTCACATTTGGGTCACGCACAAGGTTGTACAAGTTTACTTTTGCGGCAACCAGAGGGTCCAACAATACACGTTTATTTTTAAAACTTAATAGTGTTGCCCGATTATACACAATAGTAGTGTTTATATTATGCATTGCATAACAAAGTAAACATCGTAAATCACTGCACTACAAACTGAACACTTGGGATTAGTTGCTGGGTCCAGCCACGTGCGGTATGCACATGTGTCCAGTTGACCATCGGATGGAAGCGGATTGTGTTTTAAGAAACGAGAGTTTTTAAAATAATATACGAGTTATTTTATTAAAAGTTCAATTAAGCTAGAAACTGCGATATTAAAATTATTTTGATTATGTACACTTAACCTAAAAATGATTACGGTTATTTTTAGATATTTACACAATTTAACAAACAAGGACTTCCCAATATTTTCAAAATATTTCTAGGAGCGATAGAAAAAAGCAGCCGGCAAGCTTCGAGAGCGCCAGAAGATGATATATTATTATGTATTGATTTTCTTAAATTATGAATAAACCAATAAACTGAATACATTTTTATTATGACAAAGTGTGTAAACAATGTTTAAATCAATATACTGCTCTTTCATTGTAACCATACAACTGTAGTATTGATTTAAAAGGATATTAGGGCTTAATAAATAAATCAATTATTAATTTTTCGGAATAACTTTATTGAGTAAAACCTCAAATTGTAATATTTAAATATTGAAGACAATATTAGTGATTTTTAAACGAAAATCTGAAACAGAAAAATCAGAAAAGGAAACGGATGTGACCGTTTCCTTTTCTGATTTTTCTGTTTCAGATTTTCGTTTAAAAATCACTAATATTGTCTTCAATATTTAAATCAATTATTGGTTCCATCAATTATTTTCCCCTCACCCATTTTTTTTCGATACCTTGTAACGGAGAAAACTACAAACCCCGGACTGAGATCGATTCTTCAAGATATCGATCGATGAGAGACATCTTTATTGCTACCCGTGAGCTGCGCAGCACATTGCGCAGAGAAGAGGAGAATCATTCATTTCTCCAGCGAGTCAGATTTTGGGAGCGGAGCAGACTACTTGTGACTTGCGGAACCATCGGCGACCAGTACCACAACATGGCGGGTTGGAAGAAACTTTCACGTAAATCATCATTTAACTTTAGATAGTTTTTCGGGTTATCTTTATCCTTTTAAATCTTTTTATTTCTAGAAGAAATAAATGGCGCACTTTATATAATTAACCTCTTAACTTTTATGATGACTTTCATTTATAAAATTCAACATGCAGATGCTCTTCGAGTCCTGCACACGGCCCTGAGAATCCTTTAGTTTAAAAAATAGAGTCTCCTTTGCTACCTAATTTATTTAATTAACCTTATATTGTACTAGCTTCCATTCTGAATAAACGATTATTTGTTAAACTCATCCTTCTTTAATTTACAGTTGATTGAATATGTTTTTATTTCAGAATACACAGAATCCATATTTGATTTACATTTTTATTAGTGTTGCTCTTGGGCATAACTAATCATGGATCTTTCATTATAAATTGTTACAACCTTTGCGTTTAGATATAAAATTATCACTATGATTTTATTTGCATTCTACGGTCATACAAAGGTTTGATATATGTATATACAAATTTATCATCATTTTACATATTCCGATTTACTCTATGTAGATTGACCTTAAGGTAGCTGTCAGAAGTGATTTTTCGTCAAATATTGGTGAATTTCATCAACTTTCAAAGTATCCCCCTGAAATATTGGCAATGTTTATATCTATGATATATATCTCATTTTAAGCCTTATTTCCTCGTTTTGCACGTTATATAAAACATGGTTACAAATCTCCAGTTCAAATTTACAATTATTTAAAAAGTAGCACCATGATTTTGACATCGTGAAATAGGCTCTCTGTATAATTCATCAAATGAATAAAATAAAGCCAACACGGCGACTATGCTTATTAATAATTGTAGACAGTTAATGTATCTTCCTAACGTTATACCAGATTTTGTGGTAAATTTATTATATAGTATAATACAGTGATTTCAATTTTGACACGTCACGCACTCAAATTTTAAAAAATTATTTTCTAACCAAACTTTTGAAGAGAGCATAACGTACAAAAAATTATTTTTCTATTACATTCTTGCATTTGTGGTTATCAAACAGGCCATAGAGAACATAAAAACGTAGAAAATATTCTATAAAGATATTTAAAACTGCCACTGGCGGCAATTTCAAATCACAAAAACGCTAATTTCGCGCATTTATAAAGTTTAAGATTTTTTAATAATTTATCTATCAATTCTAAAAATATAGAATAATTATTAAAATATAGGTGAATTCATTGGCTGTATAGCACTACAATCAGCTTTATGTCTTCGTATTAAAATTCGGAGGTTTGATTTTTTTAATGTTGGCGGAAAATATTCAAATTCGTCGCCAAAAAACCGCGAGCAATCGGAGAAAAAAGTTTTTTGACGCGCGATCGTTCGAGTGGTTAAGATGCTCATTTTTCAACCACCTAATCTGTATTTTTGTTTACTTTAAGGAATCACCATAAATGAGTATAATGTTTTGGAGATTCTGGGTGATGGAGACGAGTCGGAAATTGAAGATCTGGGCAATGATGATGAAGGGTTTGAGGCAGAGTGTGTTGACCTGTTTACGGATCTACAGGAACCCATGGAAATGACGATAATCCCCCTCCTCCTCCCACTATATCAAGATCGAAGAAGCCAAGGCAGAGAAGAGTCGAGAAGAAGTCGAGACGAAAGCGTACTTGGAAGCAAATACCATTCACAGATAAATCCCATGACTTCCCTGAGCTACCGAAGAACACTGTGCGCACTTCTATGGAATATTTTATGGACTATTTCGACATTTTTTTTGAAAACGCTAGTACATGTTCTAACTTGTACCATCTAAGAAAAACTGGCCGAGAACTAAACACAAACCCACCGGAGATGTCAAAAATGATTGGCATACATATCATTATGGGGTGTATACCTTATCCACAACTGCCAATGTACTGGCGTGCTAATATGAAACTCCTGATGATCTCTGAAGTGATGCGATGCGATCGTTTCCTGACTTTACGCAACGCTTTTCATGTGGTTGAGACTGATGCCGCTCCACCGGAAGAAGCCCAAAACCCGCTATGGAAAGTTCAACCGGTAATAACAAGGGTTCAAAACGCATGTGCCAAGCTTGAAAGAGTTCCAGGTTATTATTCCATTGACGAGCAAATGATCCCGTTTACTGGACGATGTAAACTTCGCCAGGTGGTGAAGAACAAGCCTCGCCCTGTAGGATTAAAGAATTTTGTTCTCACAACAAGTGGTGGCCTCATGCTTGATTTTGCCATATATCAGGGAGCCAAGAGTACTTTTGGAGACACACCACTTGGCCTTGGTCCATCGGTAATTCTACACTTTGTGACGAATCAAATTTCGTCACAAATAAATATGAACGTTAAACTGAGTATGTCCCGCATTGTGCACCCAAAGACAAAGAAAGTGTTGACAGACGGGGGTTGTAAAGAAAGAAGTGAGTAGTGCGGGGTAGGGCGACGCGGTGTAGGGCGACAGGCCCTACGAGAGGAACTAGGACAGTATATAGGGAGACAGGAGAGAGACGAGCTAGTTAGGAAGAGGTTCCTAAGAAACAAAGAAAGTGAGTTGTACAAAGTGGACAATCTATATCGCCGGTTAAACTAAAAAGTGAAGTGGACATTACTAAAAGAGGATAATAAACGAACATATTGTAAAGTGCTGTTGCGATTTAAAGTGTCAACCAAACATTGCAAAACTAACAGTTCAACGGATAGTGCTGCAAAGTGCCGATGTATCTTGTGAACATTAAATAGTGATAAATCAAAAATATAAACACTGCGTGCCACCCACTGCCCACCGCCACAACCCCATTGTTGCATTCGGACGACACCGCGCCTGGAAACGCCCCCGCGGAACGCATAAGATTCTACGAAGTTAGTTGTATACGATCCATATGACAATTAGTTAAGATTTAGATGTAAGTAGACATAAGCATAATTTAGATTTAGTATTAAGATTTGAAAAAACCTAATTAAAATCGAGACTTATAATTATTACATGTTCTTAATTAAATTCACCTCCCTAGTCCACACCCAAGCAACCCGAATTGGTGAGAAGGCAGAGTATACGGCTGAAGAGGTAAGTATAAAACAGCAATATATTTAACTATGATTCTGAGCTAGATGCCGGAGGAGATGTTAACGTGAATTGTCACAACTTGGCTAAAAGTGTACCCCCCGGCAGCTGTCTTTACTTTGATCGCTATTTTACGACAGTTCCATTGATCAAACAATTACACGCACAGAAACTACACGGCACTGGGACTATTATGCTAAATAGATTAGCTGAAAGAGTCAACATTAAATTTAAAAATGACAGAGCCATGCTTCGAGGAGAAAGCCAGCAGTTTGCCAGTGCAGAAACTGTACTTGTTAAATGGAAAGATAATAAATCAGTTCTGATGGTATCAAATTGCACTGGTACTGAAAATAAGACATCAGTCAAAAGATGGGACAAAAGTTCAAGGTCTTACACTGACATTTCAGCTCCAAAAATAGTGCAGAATTACAATATGCACATGGGAGAAGTGGACGTTTTGGACCAGCTAATGGAATACTATCGTACCTTCATTAAAACGAAAAAATGGACACTGAAAGTTCTAATCCATTTCGTAGACTTGGCTCTGGTAAATGCTTGGGAGACTCTATAAAAATGAAAAAGTTTTACCTTACAATAAAACTTATATTATGTACTTAGCTTTATTTAAAACCTATAAAGTGAGATAAACATTACCATTTTGCAGCCAAATCGACGTTTCTTACCAAGTTCGTGTGTAATTCTTAGTTTAAATCTCCCGCCAATGTCACCTGCTAGTTCCTAATGCATCCTTCAGGCGGCGCCAGTAGTGGGGACGCCACCAATGATGCTTTAATTTCATGTTTCATTAGCATTTATTTTGCGAAGGTCAAACACGTTTGGTTTGTTTACAAACATCAAATACCTTAAAATAACCTGTTTTTCAGTATTTGCGCAAAATTTACATTTTTTTTTCGAGGTTATTAACAGTGTGACTGTTCGAACTCCGTAAAATTGCGATTTATTAGAGTTTCGTGTGTTTTTGTTTAGTGTTTTTTTGTGGTTTCTTTGTGGTTTCTTTGTGGTTTCTTTGTGTTTTCTTGATTATGTCGGATTCCGAACGTTCCGAGAGCGGGGAAGCCGAATTTTCGAGGGCGGAAGTCATGAAGGTGATCCACACGGACACGCGGGGCAAGCGTTCGAGGGTCTGCGCGGAAGACAAAGCCAAGAGGCAGAGGGTTTGTGAATTAGCTCCCGCCGACCCTCGAATTGACCTGTTAACACAGCAGATGTCCCAGATGCAGGAAATGTTGCGTCTGCTGCTAGAGAAGCGTTCGGAGGCTCCCGTCCGTGGCGCCTTGGACGACGATGACGATGACGAGGACAGCATCTCCCTGGACACCCCTGCGTCGCTTCGGGAGGAATTGGCAGGAGATTTGGGAATGGGACTCATCCATCCGAATAAGCCGTCTCGCGACTTGGATCTCGGGGAGTGGACAACTGACCTAAAGCAGCCGAAGATACCATCGGCCGACCCAGGGAGGGTGAGAAAAGTGGAGCTCCTTCAGCATCTGGGGACGGCCAACTGGAACAATGTCCGCTACCTCGAGATCCAGAAGTCGTATGCCGCAACCCCTCTCTTCTCAATGTTGGCATTAAACCCTGAATTGAAGCGCCTAGCTCAGGAGGAATCGGCCAGTACGTCAACGGACTCCTTCTGCGGCTCCCTGACCAATGCTCTTTTCCCTGCAGGCTGATCTCCTGAAGGCCTCCCTGCAGGAGCTGGTCAACTGGAGTGCGGAACCGGGCACGAAGCTGAGCACTTCCACTCTTTTCGAGAAGGTGCAGTCTCTCTTCGCGGCGGGGTCTGAGTCCCAGAAGGTGTCCAAAGACATCATGCAGATGGTCTGCGGAAAACGGGCTAGCCACATTGAGTATCGACGAGAGGGGGCATTGCGAGGCATCAGCGACGGATACGTCCGAGATGCCTTACGGAAGATTCCGCCCACATCGGAATATCTCTTTGACCCGAACCTCCTGTCGGCCCAGCTGGATAAGTTGGGGGGAGTGAAGAAGTGCCTCGCTCTTCAGCCTAGCACGTCGCGACCAGCTCCTCCCGTTAAACCTGTGACTGTGCAGAACTCGCAGCCCTTTCATCCTAGAGTACAGCAGGGGAGAACCATCGCGAGAAGGGAGCACCCTGAGAGTCGAGGTCCAGAACCAGCCCGTAGGGCCGCTAAAGCTTTCCCTCCCCGAGGTAGGTTCCGGCCCAAGGAAAGAGCAGGGAAGCCAGACCGTAAGAGGTTTTAACAGCGGGCCCTCTTTTCAAGGGGGTCAGTTGCGCTCATTCGCAGGTAGGTGGAGGAACCTAGAACCTAGAACCTGGAACGCTTACAACTGCTGTCAAACTTTGCTCTTCCAATATTTTTTTTAATAAAATAATATATTGCGATCATTTTAAATAAGTTATAATTTAAAAAAAATTTATTACATTATACTATAATAATGACAACGCGATCAAACTCTAAGCCTGCCAGCAATCCGGAACTTTTGCAATTACTGGACAACAAGTTTGAAGACTTCAAAATTCATTTCCTAGAGAAAATCTTTAAGGAATTTAAAAACACTATAGTCGAAGTCATAAAAAATGAATTCAAGGAGGAAATTAACGAGCTTAAAAAGAAAGTGTTCCATTTGGAAAAACAAATTGAAAGCAACGACCAATTTAATCGTTCAAATAACGTCATTATAAGTGGGATCCCCGAAACCAAAAACGAAAATGTGTACGACATTCTCTCCAAAATTAGTGCTACCGCTGGTTGCAATATCACCCGACAAGAAGTGGATTTCGCCAGCAGAATTGCTCCCAGAAAAAATCATGATGCAAATAATGGTAAACCAAGGAACATTATCGTCAAATTAACACGCAGGTACCTCAAGGATGAACTTATAGCTGCAATAAGGAAGAGGAAAGGGATGCTCGCTTCTGAATTACAGCTCCCTGGTGCCGGTAAAATATACATCAACGACCATCTAACCCCAAAAAACCAACATCTGCTGAAACAATGTCGCGACATAAAAATAGCCGGTAAAATTCGCTATTGTTGGGTAAGAAACTGCAAAATATTTACTCGTATAAGCGATTCAACCCCCATAATCCTAATTGCTGACCAAGAGGATGTCAACAGGCTATCAACATTGAAGTCAACACAAGATGCACATTCTACCAGATCAACCGGCCCTTTAGGAAATATATAAATCTAACATTATTTAATTACTGTACAAAGTCACTAAAAAACACGATTCACACGATCTGTCACTACTCTCATGAATTATTACAACCTGCTAAGTACAAAAAACTATTACACATCATTGCAAGTAATTGTGCTATTACGACACAAATGTTATGTTTACAATCAATTAACCTAATCATAAATGAACTTCTTAACCTAGTTCTGTCAATATCTGATACCATAGACAAAATCACTTACCACAAACAAACAAAATATTCTCATGTTCAAAATTGCCCCCTTTCAAAGCATAATTACTTAATAACACATAAATTATTTTCACATCAATTTTACAAAAATACATATTTAGTAATGCTTAATTATATACTTTCAAAATGCATTCTAGCAAAACGGCAATAACATTTTACTATCAAAATGTACCTGGTTTAAAAAGCAAATTAAATGATTTGCACTGCGAAGTGCTCAGTTGCAATTATGATTTAATTTGTCTTACAGAAACATGGTTAGACTCCTCAATCTATGACCATGAAATAGTAGATGATCGATATAATATTTACAGACGAGATAGGGACACATCGAGTTCTTTTAAAAAATCAGGTGGTGGAGTTCTAATAGCCATAAAAAAAGAAATGACATCTATCACAGTCCCAACACACAACTCAAAATTTACAGAAGATTTATGGATTAAATTTAAATTGTATGAAACATCTAGGCAAACCATCAACTTATGTTTGGCGTATTTGCCTCCAGATATTCCAATCGAAAATCTCAGAGATTTTTTCGAAAAGTGTCAAACAACATATAATAATTTATCATCAGAGGATGTAACAATAATAATGGGCGATTTTAATGTACCATCTATTCAATGCCCACTAAATGTCAATGAAATTCACACCAGACCAGTCATATATAATAGCCAAAAATCAATATCCCTACTAGAATTTCAAAATTTGACTGGACTTAATCAGTTCAATCACGTCTCTAATAATATAGATCGAATTTTAGATTTAGTGTTTTCCAACCATCACCTTGAAATTCAAATTGCTTCACATGTGCTATCTAAAGTTGACTCCTATCATCCTCCCATTGAATTCGAGTTTCTAATGTCTAAATACAGACTCCTACCCACCAACCCAGATCACATCAAATATAACTTCAATAAAACGGACTACACTAAATGCAATGAAATGCTATCACTAAATAACTGGAACGATCTTAATACTCTGAATTGTAATGACTCCCTACTACATTTTTATAACCTATTATGGCTATCAATTGAAAAACATACTCCGCGCTTAAGAAACAGCAACAAAAGGTTTCCAATTTGGTTCAGCAGTGCTTTGATCCACCAACTCAGAGAAAAAGAAAAGTTTAGAAAAAAGTGGAAAAAATACAAAAATCAATGTGACTATTAGAGGTGGGCAAAATTGATTGAATTAATTCAATGAATTAATTCAATCTTGTAACACACTCAATCTGATTCTCATTTTCAAAAAGAATTGAATCTTCATTCCTTATCGTCAGCATTTTTTGTATATATTTTAAAGTTAAATTATTTCATGATAATAAAGTAATAATTAATAATGATGTGCAGTTTAAATATTACAGTGTTTCATAGAAATCTTATTAAATATTATTACGGTACCTACTGTGGCGGCGCGCCAAACTGTACTGTGCCCTGTCGCACTAAATCACGTATCTAGTATATCCCGCGTCCCGCGCCGTAATCCAAAAGACTCTCGTCATCGAGTCCCCAGTCAAGGAATTGATGAATTTATTTCTTATTCCGTTGTGACGTCACGCGTCGTAGACCAAATCTTATGTCCCATGTACCGAGTCTGTCCGGACAAACGCTCAATCCCAGTCTCAGGGAATAAGTGAAACCGAACAGAGACAGTGACACAGAGAGATTCGAGACAGAGTTCCCAATTCCCAATTCCCAATTCTCTTTCCTTACTAAGGTCCGTCCGCACCGTCTGCAGAACGCAAGTCATTAATGTCACAGCAAGACACAAAACACTTACTAGGCAGAAGTTCCCAATTCATTGCACTATGCCAGCTGTCAATCGGTTCGTCGTTAGTCCCCGCGTGGCTGAACCTTCGATTTAGTACCTAGTCAGGTGAAAACTTTCTACTTCGGAATCTCAATCCTAGTAAAAAAGCGAAAGTATCTCCTGTATTTTTCTCCCTTCCACATCCGAAAATTATGCAATAATTATGAAACAAAACGATGTTTACGTTATTGTTCTTAAAAGTATGTTTTTGTATGTACCTTCCTACTTGTAGACGTAAAACGAGATCAGTTGGCTGTCGAATTGTGTGTGATAATCACAAGTAATTTGTTTTGATTTCTGCATTTTTGTACTGAATTGTATATCACCCAATTTCAGTCTTTCAATCAGTTTTTATTTGGCGCATGGATTTAACATTACCATTGAGGTAAGTACCTACAAACATTAAAATAAATAAATATAATATATATTTGGTTGAAGCTTATTCCAGGTGACCGGGTCGATATACAAAAGTGGGATAATAATAATATCGTTCTTATTATTGCTTTAAAAGCGTATCTCATTGCCACTAAATGACTAAAATAATATTTTTTTATGTAAAGGTTATCTTAAGGTACCTATTTTTTGTACTTTTTGTAGTAAATATGTAGATAGTTTTAGGAAGAAAGATAATAATAATTTTTATTCTGGGATTCAGTTTGCCAGCATTATTATACAAAAAAAGAAAAATCGAGTGGGACTTTTTATTTTTGCTATCGTCTAATGATGTTTTACCTTCGTTTTTTAAAGGAAAAAGCAACATATTGAATAGCCAAGATGTCTTCAAGAAAAAGGAGCGAACTTTGGTGTCACTTTTCTGAAGTAGATGGAGGGAAAAAAGCGAAATGCGCGCATTGCTCCACAATTTTGAGCGCTGGAACAGGCTGCATGGGAAATCTTAATAGGCACTTAAAAAATAAACACCCGACTATTCCTGTCCAGGTCCAGCGCCCTGCGTCTACCATGTCCTTCGCGGCACCCATTTCAACGGGACGTGAGCGCTCACCAATAGGTTCAAGAAATCCCCTGGACGAAAATAACATTGCCGCCGAATCTTCTACGACTTCTGTTCCAAGACAGTTGAGACAGCAACCAGGAATAAGTGACTTTTTGGTTACCAAGAAAATTCCAATAAACAAGCGTATTCAAATAGATTTTGCGTTAGTAAAAATGATTGTTACCGAATATCATCCATTACACCTTGTAGAAGAGACCAAATTTATAGAATTTGTTAATACTTTATGCCCGGAATATCATTTACCGAGCAGGAAAACACTAACTTGTACTCTTATACCAAAGATGTACAGTGAAATATACGCAACTGTTCAAGCAAAAATAGCGAAAGCTTCGGGTGTTTGTCTTACCACCGATGCGTGGACCTCCATAAATAATCAAGGCTTTCTAGCTTTAACTGCTCACTACGTTGATGAAAATGCCAAGTTAGCATCAAATCTTTTGGGCATAGTAGATTTTAATGAAAGGCATACCGCTGAAAATTTAAGCTCCCTGCTGAAAAGTAAAGTGAATGAGTTTAATTTAGGTTCACGAATAACAGCAATTGTAACCGATAATGCCGCAAACATGATTGCGGCTGTTCGTTTGGGTGGTTGGCGGCACGTTGGTTGTTTTGCCCATTCGATTAATTTGGTTGTGCAGACATCCATTAAAGAAATACAGCCTACTTTAAGTAAAATTAAATCAGTGGTAGAGTATTTTAAACGGAGCTCTCACGCCCTTTCCAAACTTCAAGAAGTACAACGTCAAATGGGACTTCCTCTATTAAAGTTAAAGCAGGATGTCCCGACACGCTGGAATTCTACTTATGATATGTTGTTAAGGGTAGTGAGAGTTAAAGACGCTATTATTTCAACATTGGCTTTAAATCAGAGTCGAATCATAATTAGTCCACGAGAATGGGACATGATTATAAAAACCGTGCCTATTTTAGGAGTATATGAAGAGATAAACCGCGATATGTCCGCAGACACTAAAGTCACATCATCCAAAATAATAACTTATTGTGAGGCGATGGAACGACATGCCAATAGCCAGGTTGTGGACCCCGATTTGTATCCAGAGCTTTTTAATTTAGTTGAAGTTTTGAAAAGTCAAATTAAAAAACGTTTTTGTGATGTTGCTGGTCCAGGCTTAATAGCTGAGGCTACCATTTTGGATCCAAGATTCAAAAAGATCCCATTTAATGATACCACAAAATTAGAAAGGGTCGTCAGTAGTATTAAATCAAAACTCTCCGATTTAATATTCAATTCCGAACAAGTTCGTCCGATACTAATTGAACCTGAACGTCCAGAACCGTCTACTTCCAACACCACGTCAGAGTGTCAGTCAATTTTTTTATGGGCAAAGCACGACGAGAAATTTACAAGCTACCAAACCGAAACTATGTTTAACCCCACAGCTGCTGCAACTATTGAATTTGACCAATATTTACAGGAAGAGCTTCTTCACAGAAATTGCGATCCGCTTGAATGGTGGAATGAAAAGAAATACAAGTTCCCAAATCTGTATATTTTATCAAAAAAGGTTATTTGCCTAATGGCCACCTCAGTACCATGCGAGAGAATATTCTCAAAAGCAGGACTTACTCTCACTGAGAGAAGATCACGTTTAACATCTTCAAAACTAGCCGAAATATTATTTTTAAATTGTAATTTGGAATAACTTTTTTTCTTCAACTTTTAAACTCATGGATACAATTTTAATTTCAGTGCTATATTTTACAAAAGTAATCAGTAATAATACTAATAATGATATGCGTAAATTATGTGGCTTTTCTATGTCTTTTGTGTGTGTAATCGTAATGTTATGTTATGACAATTAGAGTGTCGGTATATTTTTTTTAATTTTAAATTTTGATCTGTTATTGAGTATTCTATTATCTACGTGAAATTTCCTATTATTTGTCCTCTGTCTGTAATATAAAGGCAGCAAGATTTTATAAACATTTTAAAATCCGATGGCTTCATCCTTTGTTGTATTGATATTATTTAGAATAGACACTTGCCTTTCTGGTATATTATTTTTGTTTAATGTTTTTTGTATTTAAAAATGGTTTACGTATTTTTATTTTCAGTATTAGTAATATTTGTTGGTGGTTATTGTTTACGTATACACACATCACGATTTTATTAGTGACTTGTAAAATTACTTTTTTATTTTGTTTGTAAAATAACATATTGATTAAAAAAATTGTAACATGTTTATTTTGTCGTACGACATTTTTTTTTACTAAAGTAACTCCAAAGCTCTCTTCGCCTTATGAACTCTGTGCTATAAAGTGTAAAGCTTACAAATACAGGTTTTCTAAGTAAAGTTTTAAATGTACTTCTGCAATGAACAAAATAAATCGCTATATTTGATATTTTTGTGTGTGTATTTAAAAAAATATTTTCAAAACGAACACATTTCTTTGATTGCGAAAAAATCCTTCATTATTGCTTTCTTTGAGGTTCCTAAATGTGAGCATTCTAGATACAAAACCAAAATGAAGTATCGAATCAAGGAATTAAATGAATGAATTAAATGAATTAGTTCACTTGACCAGGTGAATAAGACTGAATTGATTCATTTTTGTGAATGAATCTGCCCATGTCTAGTGACTATGACAGTTTTTCCATCTTGAGGGCTAGAGTAAAATTATCCATACGTTCCTGCCTTAAAGCCTATGTAGATTCCATAGAAAATTCTCTCCCTAACAGTATCAAAAATCTGTCAACCCTCATTAAATCGAAAAGAGTTTCTAATTCTCTCCCAAAAATCATGCATCTCCACGACAAATCAGCAACAAATGGCAAAGAAACATGCGAACTCTTTTCTACTTACTTCTCTTCTGTATTTAGCTCACCATCTAATTCTAAAAGTGACTCTAAACATTCTTTCCCACTCTATAATTATCCACTATCTCATATCAAAATAACCCTAGACGAGGTCAAGGTGAAGTTGAACACTCTCGATATCAATAAAGGTTCCGGTCCAGATGGTATTCCTCCACTATTCATTCGAAATTGTGCAGATCAACTTGCAGCACCTTTACACAAATTATTTGTCAAAAGTCTGAACGAAGGGGTATTTCCAGATCTGTGGAAAGTTGCCCACGTCATTCCGATCCATAAGTCTGGCAGTAAAAACGATGTAAAGAACTACCGTCCTATCAGCCTTTTATCTTGTTTTGGCAAAATATTTGAGTCCATTGTATATAAAGAAATATTTAATCATGTAACACACATACTTAGCCCTTTTCAACATGGCTTTGTAGCTAAACGATCCACAAACACTAATTTAATCGAGTATATGGAATTTCTGTGTAAATCAATGAATAAAAAAACACAAGTAGATGCCGTATACACCGATTTCAGTAAGGCTTTCGACAAAGTTAGTCACCCTATCTTAATGAATAAACTGGATAAAATCGGCATACACGGAAATCTGCTTCGTTGGTTAGAATCATATTTATCAAATAGAAGTCAATTGGTTACTGTTAACGGTTTTAACTCTTCCCCAATTTTAGTCACGTCGGGCGTTCCACAAGGATCACACCTTGGACCCTTGCTTTTCTTAATCTTCATCAACGATCTTACATGTAAACTCCACTGTAATTTTTCTCTATACGCTGACGACCTCAAGATATATAAAGCAATTAAATCTATGGAAGAGTGTGAACTCTTACAACAAGACCTTAACACATTATCTGCCTGGTGTATTGACAATGAAATGGAATTGAATATAGCTAAGTGCAAAGTTATAAATTTCACCAAGAACACCAACAAAACTCTATACTCATATAGCATATGTGGTCACAATCTGGAAACAGTTGAATCGATCAAAGATTTAGGAATTATATTCGACAACAAACTAACGTTCAACCAACACATAGAATACATTGTAAATAAATCAAATAAAGTACTAGGTTTTATTGTAAGATCAACTAAACTGTTCAAGAACTCTAATAGCCTAATAATTCTATTCAATTCGTTAATCCGCAGTGTTCTTGAGTACGGGTCAACAGTCTGGAATCCACATTACATTACACAAGTATCCAGACTTGAATCTGTCCAAAGAAAATTTACACGGATTTTGTCTTATCGATCAGGTGTCTACCATCTTCTAAATGGGTATGAACAAAGACTTACATATTTCAAATTAGAGAGTTTAGTTAAAAGACGAAATATAAATGACCTCTTAATGCTTTACAAAATTGTGAATAATCGTGTTAATAGTAACTTAGTCAATCAAATCAATTTTTACGCCAGGCCCAAATATACTAGAAATATGAACATATTTTGGACCGAAATTTTTGCCAATAACACTGGATATTTTAATCCTATGTCTAGAATGTCTCGATCATACAATGATCTTGCTAAAATACACACTGTCATAGATATTTTTGCAAATAATATAACGTGTTTCAAGAAATATCTCCACGATTTCTGTACTTAAAAAAAAAGAAAAATAAATAAATAAAAAAATGTTTAGTGGTTTAGAATTTTTTTTAATATGTACTCTTTAAATTTTTCTACTTATTATGTGCTTAAATCTTTGTAATTAAGTTTTAAGTTTTGTATTTAAATACTGTCATTATTTTACATGTTTGCTTATGTGAATGTGCAAATGTGATTGCTGCAGACACATCAGTCTAGGGATATTTATAATTGTACTTTTTTATTTTGTAATCCATTATTAATGTTTTTATAAATATCCTGTTTGTGTCTCGAATAAATAAATAAAAATAAAAAACCTTGGTGCCCCTACTATCATCCTTAAGATGTTAGATGGCTACCGAATTCCATTTTCATCAAAACCTCCACTAAATAATAATATTGAATATTTCGTAGACTTGGCTCTGGTAAATGCTTGGGAGACTCTATAAAAATGATTGCTTTACAAATGGAGTTCCCAGGAACAAGACGATGACATTATTAGAATTTCGCCTGGATGTTGCCGACGGATTGGTAAATAAACCTGAAAAAAGAAGAAGAAGTGTCGAAACAGATGAGGAAGAAGACGAATTGCCAAGTAATAGTAAATACAGGCCAGCAAATCCACCATCTGTAGCTAAGAGATATGATGGATATAATCATCTCCCAGTTTTTGACGAGATAAATGCTCCCAGAGTCTGCCGCCATGAAAATTGCAAAAGCCGTTCCAAAATACGCTGCGAAAAATGCAATGTGTATCTGTGTTTATCTCGAGGGAAGAATTGTTTTTATACTTACCACCAGAAAATATAATATTCAAAACTGTGTAAATTCATGAAAAAATATAAAAAAATATTGTTTTTTAAAATTGAATTGTGTTTATTTGAGAGAAATTATACCGAAATAATGGTATGCGCACGATCGTGCGCATGTCAAATTACTCCTGAACCGCACGATAGTGCGTGTACTTTTTCTAAGTATCTGGTTTCTGGAGATTTTTAAAATTATTTTTCCCTGTCCTAAGGGTTCATAACTAAAAGCTTTATTGGTATGGTGCATTGCTATTCCGATTTTTTTTCCACCGGTTGCAAAGGGTTAAAGACGACATCCAGGTCTGTGTAAAATATAGCAGATGTCTTTTATTTGCGGATGATCTCAAACTTTTGATGGAAATAATATTTTACGAAGACTGCTTAAAAATGCAATCTGACCTTGATGCTATAGCAGAATGGTCAGATAAAAACAAATTAGAATTAAATATAAAAAAATGCGTAACAATGACATATACCCCGCTCTCAGAAGCCCGTAGTTTTTGATTACGCCATTAAAGAGAAAAAATTATGCCGAGTCAATAGCTATAAAGATCTCGGTATCGTCTTTGATCCCAAACTAACATTCTCGGACCACATATCACGACTTACTACAGCATGCTACAAACTCCTGGGGTTTATCACCAGAACATGTAAACAATTTCACGACCCAGATGCAATGATAGCCATGTTTGATGGCGTCATACGAAGTAAGCTGGAGTATGCTAGTGGTGTGTGGACTCCGCACCAAACTAAGTATATTAATATGCTGGAACAAATCCAGAAAAAATTCCTCAGGTATGTCTACATGCGGATGCGTGGAACTTATCCAAGGTTCATGCACCATGTGGACTTACTTGAGGCAACAAATAGATTTAGCTTGGAAACTAGACGTCATGCAAATCTTGCAATACTTAGTTTTAACATAATCCATAACTATATTGATAGCCCGTTCCTTTTGGAATGCTATGGTTTATACGTGCCCGAAAACTTCAGCCGTAGTCGTCGACACGACTTATTCAAAATACCATACGGCAGAACAGATATTCTAGCACAACATATGAAACAGATATTCTATGAACAGATATTCTAGCACAACACTGAACTATACCAAAAAACACTTCATATATATAACTATAGAAAAAACACTTCAGATATATATATATATCAAAAAAATCTTACTTATTTTAAAATTATTAAAATAAAAAAAATAAAAAATTATACTGCATGATATATGTTCATAATTTAATCCATATTTAAGAGCGTTGTTTTCGCGGACGAAATTTCGACTCCCGCAAAAATAATTATTGTCCTGTGTCCCTCTCTAACGGAGCGTGCAGCGGGGAACGGAGAGGGAGTACCTGGCTTTTAGTACGGCTGACGTTGCAAGCGATCAAAAAAAGTTAGATAATATGAGATTAAATAAAAAAGAAATTAAGTTCAATGCTTGAATATTTGCACGAAGTCGGTGAAATGTCCCTTTCGTTTAGTTCATTCCATTAGCAGACACAGACATACAAGGGCTTCCGACCTATTCTTTAATAGTATTGGTATATGCGCATGTACACGTTAGGCACTGACAATATCACGCATTGAACGCCAGTAAAAGAGAAATGCTTTTTTTCTTTTGTGCGTGAATATATTTGCATCAAAACGGGGAATCACCCTTTTGTTTAGTTCATTTAAATTAGCAGATATGTGTATTATTGTAGGAGATACGGAAATTGTACACGTGCATTGTACATGTGGCAGCTGGCCACAGACGAAATTATAATAATAGTAATAATAGGTGTATAAGTTTATAAATTAGATACGTACATAGAATTAACAGCAGTAAATAATATATGAACAGTAAGTAATATAATTGTAGAGAATAGAAATATACACTTACTTAAAATTTGTGTGAGTGCACCGGTAAAGGCCTTACCGTTACTGTTGACATAATCTTTTATTTTTTTAATTTTTATATTACCTTTGAAATTTTTTTGTGAATCACATTTTTTTTTATTTTATCTGGAAGAATGTTATAAAGTCGTGTCGCTGTGTATATAATTCCGAACACGCACTGACTTTATCACTGGGATTTTGTTCGAGATTATTTTTAAGTGTTGTGTAAGAAGAATATTATGTGAACAACAAAATTAAGTAATACAACTATAAATAAAAATAACCATAAAAATAGCAGCACAATAATAAAAAAATAACAGCAAGAATAATAGCATCAAGCATATTTTATTAAAAATGTTCAATGAATCAGTATAATTATTTCCGTCCATTCTAGGCAGTGAGGAATACATTTATGGTAGTTAGTCCCAGATTTTTTATACTGAAAAAAATCCTATTTTATAATCTACACAATACATGTGCACAAGGTGAAAAATAAAAAAAAGTCGGACAGGTAGTAGTTGCATAGTAAGAACAGACTCCAATATAAATAAGCAAATAAATAATTACATAAATATCAGAAAATTATCACACAATCAAAGAGGACCATCGAATGTGTTTAACCTCTAAGAGAGTATGGCCTCACCGTTGGCGTCCGAAATAAAATCTGCTCAAAGGAGTATGGACGCCCATGGTGTGTCGGTGCTTCTAGAAATCATTCTATCGAATTTATTCATAAAAAGGACATGCTAGTGACATCTCTTGACGAATTCCATAAATATGCCGAAGAAATATGTAGATTCCGTCTATTTTTAACGGATCTACAGCGTTTTGAAAATACACGTGGTAATGGCGCGTCAGTTGCGTTGATTGTAAACATTTTATTGACAGTTCGCGAGCGTAAACGACATTTTTACCGATTTTGTTAGAGGTATGTATTTGCATTGTTTTCGTGACACAAACACTTGAATGTTTCTGTGTTTTTATTACGTGTTAAATATGCGTATTATATCGCGAAATTAACAAATAATTTTGTGCGTTTGTGACATTACTGTGAATTGTGGATTTTTTAGTTGGTTTTGTGTATTGTGGGTCCTATTTTCGTGTATTGACGACAAGTTTCTTTTCCGTGAGATATTCTCTAACATTCTGTTTTAGTTTTGGATAATTTTGAGTGTTTTTATATATTATACTTTTCACATTGAAAGGTTGTGTGTTTTGTGGGTCCTATTTTCGTGCATTGACGACACATTTTTTTTCGTGTGATATTCTATAACAGACTTTTTTAGTGTTGGATAATTTTGTGTGTTTATATACTTTTCAAACTTTTCACATTGAATATGTCAACACCTTTGGATGAAGACGAAATTACGGCCGTATTAGCCGAAAGTGATGATGAAGACTTTTTCAATGATATCCAAGATTTACCAGTTCATTCTGATAGCTCTTCCGATGACTCAAATATTTCTGATGATGAAGAAGATGAACCACCATCTTCGAAAAAGCAAAAATTGGATAGTCGAAAATGGGTTCAATCTGATTTTGTACCAACCTTGCATGATTTTGACAGCAGGCATTCAGGTATAAGAGGCGATATAAATTTGGATGAGAACGCAAGCGAACTCGACTTCTTTGAATTGTTCTTTACTAATACCATAGTTCAGTCAATTGTAACGGAAACAAATAAATACGCTTCAACACTGGCTCTCAACGTAAGTCTAAAATCAAAAATGAATAAATGGGTTGACACTACTGTGTCCGAAATAAAGATATTCTTGGCGACACTTTTGCTTATGGGTCTTGTTGGTAAAAACTCATTGAAGAAATATTGGTCAAATAACCCAATAATAGAAACGCCATTCTTCAGAGTGTTATTTTCACAGGATAGATTTCTACTTTTACTGCGGGCTCTGCATTTTGCCGATAACAATGTTCGGACAAATGATAGATTATATAAAATAAGGAATCTTTTGGATCCTTTGAAGAAAATCTACAAACAGACCTTTTACCCATTTCAGAACATATGTATAGATGAAAGCCTCTTATTGTGGAAGGGAAGACTTTCCTTCAAAATATATATACCGTCCAAACGACACCGTTTTGGAATAAAATTATTTGTCTGTTGTGATGTAGAAACAGGTTACGTCTTAGATATCATAGTTTACACTGGATCAGATTCAGACATCATCATGGATCCAAATATTGGAGTGTCTGGGTCAGTTGTAACAACTATGATGAAGGACTATCTTGGAAAAGGCCACAGACTCTTTGTAGACAATTGGTATACAAGCCCAAAATTGTTTGATGTTTTATTTGAAAACAAAACAAACGCTTGTGGAACTGCAAGAGCAAACCGAAAGGAAATGCCTAAGTTCGGAAATGCTAAAATGCAAAGAGGAGATGTAAAAGCATTTCATTCAAATGATCTCTTGGCAGTAAAGTGGCGTGATAAACGAGAAATTATTATGTTGACAAACATACATGAAAATAAAATGACGATCACCGATAAAATTGACTATTCTACCAGGGAAAACAAAATAAAACCAGAAGCTGTGGTAGATTATTCGAAAAACATGGGGGCTGTAGATAAGGTTGATCGAATTCTTGGTTTTGTTGACAGTTCTCGCAAGTCTTTCAAGTGGTATAAGAAAATTTTCTTTCGCCTTTTAGACATAAATGCCCTAAACGCCTTCTTTCTACATCGTCAGAGAACAAACAAAAAACTAAGTTTTAGTGAATTTCGTGAGAATCTTGTAGGTCAGTTGGTAGAAAAATATCACACCGAAAGGCCACCAGCATCTGGAGGAAGACGAGTAACAGATTGTCCTACTCGTCTAACTGAACGACATTTTATCAACCCGCTTCCACAAACAGAGACTCAGGGAAGGAAAACACGAAGGAAGTGCCATGTTTGTAGTCACACAGCCGTTCAGCCAAGGAAAAGAACAGAAACAAGATACATGTGTATTCAATGTAATGTGGCTTTGTGCTTATTTCCCTGTTTTGAGATATATCACACAAAAAAACAGTATTAGATTGTAGTTCTTCAGTGTAAAATGAAAATGTGAAAAATAGTTTTAGATGACATTTTTTAGTTTCTTTTGTGTAAAAAAGTAAGGTGTAAAAAGTTTATCCCATAAAAATTTAAAAAAAATTTAAAAAAAAAATTGTGTAAATAAAACTTTTTTTTTAGTGTAAATAAAACAAGTTCTATAGTGAAAACAACATTCGGATGAGGAAATATGGAAGTACAAAATAAAACTGAAATAAAAATTGGTAAGTAAATTTATGTTCTAGGTTGTACATTTTACGTGAACCGATGGTTGACAAAACATGAATCACATATTTTTTGTTATCGGATTAATTCGGTTATTTTGATATTTCTATATGTATTTCTTTAGCAAAGTTTGATTTTTATAACACATGCTATGAATATAATTTATAAAAAAATCAAATTTTGAAGGTAAAAAAAACTCACTCTACTGAACACTTTTTGCTCTCAGAAACTCACTCCCTTAGAGGTTAAAAGAAATTGCATTTTCGAAGACACAAACTGTTCAAGCAAAATAATACAAGTTTCTTTAAAATATCTTTAAAACATCACGGAATTAAAGTGAATATTAATCACAGGTAGATAATAATACAATTATAATTAGGACGTATTTCACTATCAATCTCTCAATAAGTTGTCAACAAGCTGTATAGTAGTGAAGTACCCTAATACCCCGTCAGATAGACTAATTATTACAAAATGTATACTGTGTAGAATCTAACAAAACTAACACTAATATCTAAACAAAACTATGACTTTAGCTGTTTCTCGGAATATGAACATCTTTCGCGAAGTGGCATCTTCCGATGATATCTTGGATCGACCAATTCTGGCAAAATTTCTGGTGCGGAAGCCAATAATGCATGCTGCACCAGAATGCGAATTATAGTTGGTTTTGTACGATCGCTTTGCCCATGAACCATCTGCAACCACGGTGATTTGTAGCACACCGTCATCATCGACTTCATTGTTCTCCACAGCTAATCGGTTTTCTTCCTTTCCTGCTTCAATAATTTTTTCGAGTGCCAAATTTTCCAAGTGTCCCCCCAACTGAATCAGATGTTTATAGAATAAGGAGGACGACATACAAGGCATATTTATAGTGCTGCATATTTCCCGTAATTGGGAATAACCGTTGCCAGTACATACGATACCTTCAACCATCGCATTATTGATAGGCATACCGCCAACTTGCTTAGGCATGTCAGATTTTATAATGTCTATTTTTCCACAAAGCTTACATAAAAAATGAAATTCGCTGTATAATCCATTCCTGATTTCCCTTTGAAAACAAAAATGTGAAAAATTGCAATCAAATGGAGAATGATCAATTTTGGACAAAGAGTCAAATAAAAATTCTATGTTGACAATTTTTCTGCCAACTAAATTCGATGTAACGATGTGGTTCGGATCATCTTCTTCCTCAACCTCTAACACAAAAGAGTCACTGGAATCGGATGAACAGTTGAATTCAATGTCGGGTGATACGTCTGACATTTTCTGCGACGATATTTCGGGTTCAATCACATCGGTACTAAAAGAAAAAAATCAGGCATCAAACCGTGAAAACAAAAGACCGCATATTATACTGTCAAGGTATGATCAATATGTGTAGTGATTATACTTACAAATTCGACAAAATAGTACAAGCAATTATAGGCAAAAATGGAGGACGGTTTTTATTCTTAAATTTAATCACTTTTAATTAAAGATCGTCGTGTAATATTGAATTGTACCAATGTGTAAAAACACTGTCATCAAAACTAAAAGCTGAACGGCAATAAAATGAAACTCTCACTACTAACCAAAAGATGGTATCTTTATGTTATTGTGTACATTCTCGAGAGTTTGTTCTTGTGAAAATAAAATTATTTGCTTTCCGTTTGCTCAAAATCCCACAATTCACATCGATGTTTGCATCGAAAAAATCCTTGTTGGCAAATTTAGCCTGACAATCTTCAACATCATTTACGGAACTGAAAACAACAAAAAAACATTACATTTTTACAGTAAAAAATAAATACTTATAATAAATATTAATTTAAATATTGCATTTAATTTTCACCTGTTCAGAGTTCTTTCTGTCTTTTTGACATTGCACTTCCTTTTTTTCCGGTGCATACTGAGTGGCTTACCATGTATCCACTTTCGACCTAAAACACAAATAACATTTTATAAAAATCAATAACGTAAGTACCCTTATTCATAACCTAATTATCATTGTTAAAAATGCTCAAATAATGATTACTTACCCATGTTGAATGAAATAAATTATTTGGGGATGCTTCGGTTAAGAACTGTGGAGTTTAAAAATAATATTATTCGTAAACAAAGTAACAAATTCGTCAATTATATGTCCGCGCGGGCTGACTGCGAATGTCACATAATATACATACACTAGCAATAATAATAAAAATGAAGGACGATTGACGTAGGTATGTATGCATGTATTTGTTAGGCGGGCGATCTCTCACGAGCCCCTGCCCCCCGGCCCCCCTTACCTACCCTAGCCAGCCCGACTCAAGAAAGTGCGAATGAGACAATAACAAAAAAGCTAGTTAAATATACGTTGAATTTGTGGCCACCAAATTCGGCTTTTGAAGCAAATAAAACTTTTTTCAGTGAGGATTCAAATTTTATTGTATAGTTCATTATATGCCTGAGACGGGATATGTGAGATTTTTTCAAAAAATATCTTTCATATGGTCACAAAAAATTGCCAAAGATGCCTCGTAAAATCATGTAAAATCGTCATCTTCTGGGGCCTATATTCTATAATTTAAGGCAAAAATCGAAAATCTGATCCATATGCGTACTTTATATATACCATGTCTTTTAACTAAAAAAAAAAAAAAACAGTTTACTCTAGTATTTTAGCCGTAAATCCAAATTTAAATTTTGTATGAAACAGGCACCGCAGCCGTTCCTCTTAACTTTGATGTAATATTAATATTCTTAATTAATTATACATAATATGTAAATGAAATCCTCAGCACGGGAGATCCCAGTGAGGATATCATTATATCTCTTTGTTACACAAAAAAAGATAATAAAACACTTATTATTAT
The DNA here is from genome assembly GCF_061612785.1 of Hesperophylax consimilis. Taxonomy (NCBI): domain Eukaryota; kingdom Metazoa; phylum Arthropoda; class Insecta; order Trichoptera; family Limnephilidae; genus Hesperophylax; species Hesperophylax consimilis. The sequence continues at coordinate 1,945,973 of NW_028301264.1, read as the reverse complement.
TATTATTATACTATTATTATTATTATAGCATGACAAGAGGAATGGTGCTATTGAATGAAATCTCAGAAGCACTAGATATATATAATTCTTCTTTAAATAGCCTAAAGTTTTTTTTGTATAATAATTATCTTCATAGGTGTTAAGATTGTCAAATTGAGAATTGTACAGTAATTGGATAATCTATCTGTTGTGCAATAAAAAAAAAAAATAAAAAAAACATTTGAGTGATAGTATTATGTATGTAGTACCTTTGATTCTTTGGTTGGGTTTGAAGTTGCCCTCGGTCCTCCAGTGTATCTCGTGCCACAGGTCCAGGTCTGCGCCTACTGCTGTGGAGAGAGGGGGCAGCTTCCACTGGACCCTGGCGTGATGTGGCGACAATACTACTGCCTTAACGTCCAGGGCTGAAGGTGGAGCTGGAACCATGTATAATTTTAATAACTTACATTTAAATATTCTCTTTTTTAGAAGATTTCTTTCAGAATACTGGGAAAGTTAGGGATTAAGATTTCATTTCCATGTACATATATATTATGCACTCTCATCTATTATGTTCTTAGAATTGCCCTAATAAAGTACCTTAATTTTTTTTTACAATATTCCAAGAAACTTAAAATCAGATTGACAGTGAACGAAATTTAAAAAAAATCAATATATTGTTCCACTGAGGTGAATCCAACAAGCATCTTAAATTCAAATTCATAGACCACTATGTTACAGAGCTGGGTTCACCGAGCAGGTTTTAATAACCTATACTCCTATGGCAGCGATAGGCAATTAGTTTTGGTGGCGGGCCATATGAATATGTCAATTTTTTATGGAGTCAAAAAAAAAACCGTTCCTTGACTCGGAAATGATCAAATAGTGCATGCAAGCTTACTATTTCACATGAGAGCGAGCCAAAATTGAAAACTACTTTCACACTTCCTGTCGGCTCATTATATGGAACTATTAATTAACTATTATGTAGCATAGGCTTTATTTAAAACCTATAAAGTGAGATAAACATTACCATTTTGCAGCCAAATCGACGTTTCTTACCAATTTCGTGTGTAATTCTTAATTTAAATCTCCCGCCAATGTCACCTGCTAGTTCCAAATGCATCCCTGAGGCGGCGCCAGTAGTGGGACGCCACCAATGATGCTATAATTTCATATTTAGCATTTATTTTGCGAAGGTCAAACACGTTTGGTTTGTTTACAAACATCAAATACCGTAAAATAACCTGTTTTTTAGTATTTGCGCAAAATTTACATATTTTTTTTCGAGGTTATTAACAGTGTGACTGTTCGAACTCCGTAAAATTGCGATTTATAGAGTTTCGTGTGTTTTTGTTTAGTGTTTTTTGTGTTTTCGTGATTATGTCGGATTCCGAACGTTCCGAGAGCGGGGAAGCCGAATTTTCGAGGGCGGAAGTCATGAAGGTGATCCACACAGACACGCGGGGGAAGCGTCCAAGGGTCTGCGGCGAAGACAAAGCCAAGAAGCAGAGGGTTTGTGAATTAGCTCCCGCCGACCCGCGAATTGACGTATTAACGCAGCAGATGTCCCAGATGCAGGAAATGTTGCGTCTGCTGCTCTCCAAGCGTTCGGAGGCTCCCGTCGGTGGCGCCTCGGATGACGATGACGAGGACAGCATCTGCCTGGACACCCCTGCGTCGCTTCGGGAGGAATTGGCAGGAGATTTGGGAATGGGACTCGTCCATCCGAATAAGCCGTCTCGTGACTTGGATCTCGGGGAGTGGACAACTGACCTAAAGCAGCCGAAGATACCATCGGCCGACCCAGGGAGGGTGAAAAAAGTGGAGCTCCTTCAGCATCTGGGGACGGCCAACTGGAACAATGTCCGCTACCTCGAGATCCAGAAGTCGTATGCCGCAACCCCTCTCTTCTCAATGTTGGCATTGAACCCTGAATTGAAGCGCCTAGCTCAGGAGGAATCGGCCAGTACGTCAACGGACTCCTTCTGCGGCTCCCTGACCAATGCTCTTTCCCTGCAGGCTGATCTCCCGAAGGCCTCCTTGCAGGAGCTGGTCAACTGGAGTGCGGAACCGGGCACGAAGCTGAGCACTTCCACTCTTTTCGAGAAGGTGCAGTCTCTCTTCGCGGCGGGGTCTGAGTCCCAGAAGGTGTCCAAAGACATCATGCAGATGGTCTGCGGAAAACGGGCTAGCCACATTGAGTATCGACGAGAGGGGGCATTGCGAGGCATCAGTGACGGATACGTCCGAGATGCCTTACGGAAGATTCCGCCCACATCGGAATATCTCTTTGACCCGAACCTCCTGTCGGCCTAGCTGGATAAGTTGGGGGGAGTGAAGAAGTGCCTCGCTCCTCAGCCTAGCACGTCGCGACCAGCTCCTCCCGTTAAACCTGTGACTGTGCAGAACTCGCAGCCCTTTCGTCCTAGAGTACAGCAGGGGAGAACCATCGCGAGAAGGGAGCACCCTGAGAGTCGAGGTCCAGAACCAGCCCGTAGGGCCGCTAAAGCTTTCCCTCCCCGAGGTAGGTTCCGGCCCAAGGAAAGAGCAGGGAAGCCAGACCGTAAGAGGTTTTAACAGCGGGCCCTCTTTTCAAGGGGGTCAGTTGCGCTCATTCGCAGGTAGGTGGAGGAACCTTGGCGCCCCTACTATCATCCTTAAGATGTTAGATGGCTACCGAATTCCATTTTCATCAAAACCTCCACTAAATAATAATATTGATTTATTTAACTCCCCTTTCGCCACTAAGACTTCTGTGGCAATGACAGAACAAATAGAAAAACTCAAAGCCCTTAAGGTTTTAGAGTCGGCACCTGCCACTCCCTCATTTATTTCTAACATGTTTCTGGTCCCCAAATCAGATGGCTCAAAGAGGCCGGTCTTTAACTTAAAATATTTAAACAATTTTCTGACTGTCAGTAAATTTCGTCTGGTAAACGTTTATCGAGTTCCTACTTTTCTACAACCGAATGACTGGATGGTTAAAGTGGACCTCACACATGCTTACTTTCATGTACCTGTGAGTGAGCAGCATAGATGTTTCCTTAGACTTATCTATAGGAATGAACTCTTGCAGATGACATCCCTCCCCTTTGGCTTGGCCACCGCACCTAAGGCATTCGCAACCTTCACTAACTGGGTAGCGCAGGAACTGCGGAAGAGAGGGATGAGAATTCTAGTGTATCTGGATGATTTTTTATTAGTAAACCAATGCCTGCCTACTTTAAAACAGCAGTCTATTGAAATGGTGGAGTTTTTGCAAGGCTTGGGATGGCATATACAATTTGATAAGTCAATATTAGAACCATCACAACAAGTTCAATTTCTTGGTATCAGCTGGAATACTCTAACTAATGAAAAGTCTCTCCCTCAGAACAAGGTTTCAGCCCTATCTTATTTGTTAAAGGGTTTTATTCAGACGGGTAGGTGGTCACTAGATAAGGGGCGCAGCCTCTTGGGCTCTTTAAACTTTGCTAGTTTTGCAGTTCCAAGAGGCAGGCTCAACAGCCGGTACATACAGAAAGGGTGCTTAGGACTCAGACACTACCACCCTTGGGAGTCATCACCAATTCCGGCAGCTACCGCTCGGGAATTGAGATGGTGGGTTCGATCGCTCACCCTGACGTCACCTATACATCTGCCGCTGTTTGAGCATTACCTGACAACCGATGCCTCTGATCAGGGTTGGGGTGCCCAGCTGGACGAAAAGCTTCTCAGCGGTGTGTGGGCTGATGACCAGCTGAATCTTCACTCCAATGTAAAGGAGATGCTCGCCGTGTTGGCTGCCTTGTCTCCTCACGCGCTTGAGCTATCTGGCTCGGGTCTTCTGATCCAGTCGGATAACAGGTCTGTCGTATCTTATCTCCGCAAGGAGGGTGGTACCAGGTCAACTTAACTCCTGAGCTGTACTCGACTAGTGCTAGATGTTTTGGATAAACACTGTGTTTCCATGACAGCACAATACTTACCCGGTCGTTTCAATGAAGTAGCGGACTGTCTATCTCGTCATCGTGCTGTACCCGAATGGCACTTGCTACCCTCTTTCACAGAGGTAGCATTCAGAAAATGGGTACGACCCGAGATGGTCAAGTCAGCAGAAGGAACTTCTTAGATCCGGGTGGAGAAGTTCCACCCTTCGCACTTATGCTCCGGCATGGCGGAGGTGGCAGCGCTGGGCGTCAGAGAATCAGCTCGATGCCACGCGTTCCAAAGCTGAAGACTTAGCCAGGTTCCTAGCCGATCTACACATCAGAGAAAAGCTATCGCTGAGTACCATTTTAGTTCACAAGTCAGTGGTGTGTACCTTAGGCTCTCCCGAAGACAATAGAGAGCTGAGCTCCAATCCGATAGTGAAGAAGATATTAAAAGGGATATCTTTAGCTAGACTAAGGCCTTCGAAACCCCCCATTTGGGACCCGAGGATTGTATCATCATGGCTGGAGAAGAATTTGCCTCAACATATTACTCTCTTTGAAGCATCAAGGAGAGCAGCCACCATCCTGCTTTTGGCATCAGGGCGCCGAGTCCACGATCTCACATTGCTCCATTGCACAGCTGAAAGATTGTCAGTGGACAGTGAAGGCATCTCCATTTGGCCAGTGTTTGGTGGCAAGACAGATTCGGCAGACTGGCAACAATCGGGGTGGAGACTGGCTCGCTCGGAGTCTAGGAACATAGACCCTGTCTATTGGACGGAAAAGGTCATAGAACTGTCAAAGGAACGGAGAGCGCAGGCGATACTACCTAGCCTATTTATTACAACTTGTGGGACAGTGAAAGCGGCCTCCAGGGCAGTAATTGCAGGTTGGATTAGGACAGTCCTCAGGGATGCTGGTGTAGAGGATCCACCTGGCAGCATCCGTTCAGCAGTGGCATCTCTGAACTGGCTGCAGAATTATAAGCTGGACGATATACTGTCACGTGGTAACTGGAGAAGTCCCAATACCTTTGCCAGGTTCTATAGAAGGGAAATTGCAGAATCGGCTGGCCGAGTCAACACCGACCCATCTGTTGCTGACCTTTTTAACCTCTGTAACTGGTTAGCTGATTTCTGGAAATCTTGCCCCTATTTTCTTTTTAGCAAATAAATTTAAATATTATATTTGATTCACATTAGCATAATGTCACCAGGCGATAACAAACTATATCTCACTTTATAGGTTTTAAATAAAGCCTATGCTACATAATGAAAAAGTTTTACCTTACAATAAAACTTATATTATGTACTTAGCTTTATTTAAAACCTAGGTTTTTGCACAAAAACGGCGCTATACACAAGTCATCCAAGTATTATTATTATTATTATTTTTATTATAAGGGCTGCCTGATGAGATCAAATGAAGCAGGAAATTATAGCATCATTGGTGGCGTCCCCACTACTGGCGCCGCCTCAGGGATGCATTTGGAACTAGCAGGTGACATTGGCGGGAGATTTAAACTAAGAATTACACACGAAATTGGTAAGAAACGTCGATTTGGCTGCAAAATGGTAATGTTTATCTCACTTTATAGGTTTTAAATAAAGCTAAGTACATAATATAAGTTTTATTGTAAGGTAAAACTTTTTCATTATCGCAGTATGGAAGTATTGGAGAGTAAAGTACACAATTTACTTATGAAGGATTTGAAAAATACAAAATTGTTCTGTTGCTATCGATGAATCTACCGACAATACTGACAGTTCAGTTGAGCGATTTCGTAAGACGTACTGTGGGCTGCATGTACTGTGAACTGTTCAGGGACTATTATTGCTGATCGCTGCTGTCTTATTTTCGGAACAGAACAAAAAAAATGTTACAATTACCTCCTGCAGAAGTTCTAAGCACAACTGGCGGTCCCATGACAAGTTTCACTTCGATAGCATCTCCGTAATAATTACTGATCTGCACCGAGAATACGTACTTCGAAAACGGTATCAACCCTCCGAGATACAACTTCTTTTCAAAAGTTCTTACTTTCGTGCAAGCAGTCACATTACACTGCAAAGCCTCGTCTTCCGAGTAGGGCTGATAATAAACCGTATAGTACGGTGTCGCCATGCTTATATTTGCACATATTTCATATTTTAAAACTTGCGGCAACTCTAATGTGAGGCTCGTTGAAGATCTGTTCATTAATTTGACTTGAAGAGGTGCTTGTTTAGGGTACAAACAGTTTTTGTTCGGGTACGGTTGTATCTTGCTGCCTAGTGCAACGATCTTTTGGCCATTTGTTATGTTGATGTCGTTCATTCGGTTTATCCGGTCGGAATTCTTTTCGGTGGAATGCATCTGCTTTTGTGAAGAGTTGGTCCAATAGATGTATTTACTGTCGACGGTGATCGAAGTTGGAGGAAGAGCTGAAAAAATAGTTTGATTAATATAACGTTACAAATGGTCAATAAGAATAACACTATTTTTTTTTCTCAAGTTTAACTTATCAAAATACTGAGTTTTATCTCAACTCATTGGGAATAATGTGTTACTTACCATGTGTTTTTTTTTGTAATACATTATAAATAAATAAATAAAAAAATAAATTAAAAAATGAACATTCATTATGTAGTTTCATTATGTAGGCTTTATTTAAAACCTATAAAGTGAGATAAACATTACCATTTTGCAGCCAAATCGACGTTTCTTACCAATTTCGTGTGTAATTCTTAGTTTAAATCTCCCGCCAATGTCACCTGCTAGTTCCAAATGCATCCTTAAGGCGGCGCCAGTAGTGGGGACGCCACCAATGATGCTATAATTACATGTTTCATTAGCATTTATTTTGCGAAGGTCAAACACGTTTGGTTTGTTTACAAACATCAAATACCGTAAAATAACCTGTTTTTCAGTATTTGCGCAAAATTCACATTTTTTTTTTTCGAGGTTATTAACAGTGTGACTGTTCGAACTCCGTAAAATTGCGATTTATAGAGTTTCGTGTGTTTTTGTTTAGTGTTTTTTGTGTTTTCGTGATTATGTCGGATTCCGAACGTTCCGAGAGCGGGGAAGCCGAATTTTCGAGGGCGGAAGTCATGAAGGTGATCCACACGGACACGCGGGGGAAGCGTCCGAGGGTATGCGGCGAAGACAAAGCCAAGAAGCAGAGGGTTTGTGAATTAGCTCCCGCCGACCCGCGAATTGACGTATTAACGCAGCAGATGTCCCAGATGCAGGAAATGTTGCGTCTGCTGCTGGAAAAGCGTTCAGAGGCTCCCGTCGGTGGCGCCTCGGATGACAATGACGAGGACAGCATCTGCCTGGACACCCCTGCGTCGCTTCGGGAGGAATTGGCAGGAGATTTGGGAATGGGACTCGTCCATCCGAATAAGCCGTCTCGTGACTTGGATCTCGGGGAGTGGACAACTGACCTAAAGCAGCCGAAGATACCATCGGCCGACCCAGGGAGGGTGAAAAAAGTGGAGCTCCTTCAGCATCTGGGGACGGCCAACTGGAACAATGTCCGCTACCTCGAGATCCAGAAGTCGTATGCCGCAACCCCTCTCTTCTCAATGTTGGCATTGAACCCTGAATTGAAGCGCCTAGCTCAGGAGGAATCGGCCAGTACGTCAACGGACTCCTTCTGCGGCTCCCTGACCAATGCTCTTTCCCTGCAGGCTGATCTCCCGAAGGCCTCCTTGCAGGAGCTGGTCAACTGGAGTGCGGAACCGGGCACGAAGCTGAGCACTTCCACTCTTTTCGAGAAGGTGCAGTCTCTCTTCGCGGCGGGGTCTGAGTCCCAGAAGGTGTCCAAAGACATCATGCAGATGGTCTGCGGAAAACGGGCTAGCCACATTGAGTATCGACGAGAGGGGGCATTGCGAGGCATCAGCGACGGATACGTCCGAGATGCCTTACGGAAGATTCCGCCCACATCGGAATATCTCTTTGACCCGAACCTCCTGTCGGCCCAGCTGGATAAGTTGGGGGGAGTGAAGAAGTGCCTCGCTCCTCAGCCTAGCACGTCGCGATCAGCTCCTCCCGTTAAACCTGTGACTGTGCAGAACTCGCAGCCCTTTCGTCCTAGAGTACAGCAGGGGAGAACCATCGCGAGAAGGGAGCACCCTGAGAGTCGAGGTCCAGAACCAGCCCGTAGGGCCGCTAAAGCTTTCCCTCCCCGAGGTAGGTTCCGGCCCAAGGAAAGAGCAGGGAAGCCAGACCGTAAGAGGTTTTAACAGCGGGCCCTCTTTTCAAGGGGGTCAGTTGCGCTCATTCGCAGGTAGGTGGAGGAACCTTGGCGCCCCTACTATCATCCTTAAGATGTTAGATGGCTACCGAATTCCATTTTCATCAAAACCTCCACTAAATAATAATATTGATTTATTTAACTCCCCTTTCGCCACTAAGACTTCTGTGGCAATGACAGAACAAATAGAAAAACTCAAAGCCCTTAAGGTTTTAGAGTCGGCACCTGCCACTCCCTCATTTATTTCTAACATGTTTCTGGTCCCCAAATCAGATGGCTCAAAGAGGCCGGTCTTTAACATAAAATATTTAAACAATTTTCTGACTGTCAGTAAATTTCGTCTGGTAAACGTTTATCGAGTTCCTACTTTTCTACAACCGAATGACTGGATGGTTAAAGTGGACCTCACACATGCTTACTTTCATGTACCTGTGAGTGAGCAGCATAGATGTTTCCTTAGACTTATCTATAGGAATGAACTCTTGCAGATGACATCCCTCCCCTTTGGCTTGGCCACCGCACCTAAGGCATTCGCAACCTTCACTAACTGGGTAGCGCAGGAACTGCGGAAGAGAGGGATGAGAATTCTAGTGTATCTGGATGATTTTTTATTAGTAAACCAATGCCTGCCTACTTTAAAACACCAGTCTATTGAAATGGTGGAGTTTTTGCAAGGCTTGGGATGGCATATACAATTTGATAAGTCAATATTAGAACCATCACAACAAGTTCAATTTCTTGGTATCAGCTGGAATACTCTAACTAATGAAAAGTCTCTCCCTCAGAACAAGGTTTCAGCCCTATCTTATTTGTTAAAGGGTTTTATTCAGACGGGTAGGTGGTCACTAGATAAGGGGCGCAGCCTCTTGGGCTCTTTAAACTTTGCTAGTTTTGCAGTTCCAAGAGGCAGGCTCAACAGCCGGCACATACAGAAAGGGTGCTTAGGACTCAGACACTACCACCCTTGGGAGTCATCACCAATTCCGGCAGCTACCGCTCGGGAATTGAGATGGTGGGTTCGATCGCTCACCCTGACGTCACCTATACATCTGCCGCTGTTTGAGCATTACTTGACAACCGATGCCTCTGATCAGGGTTGGGGTGCCCAGCTGGACGAAAAGCTTCTCAGCGGTGTGTGGGCTGATGACCAGCTGAATCTTCACTCCAATGTAAAGGAGATGCTCGCCGTGTTGGCTGCCTTGTCTCCTCACGCGCTTGAGCTATCTGGCTCGGGTCTTCTGATCCAGTCGGATAACAGGTCTGTCGTATCTTATCTCCGCAAGGAGGGTGGTACCAGATCAACTCAACTCCTGAGCTGTACTCGACTAGTGCTAGATGTTTTGGATAAACACTGTGTCTCCATGACAGCACAATACTTACCCGGTCGTTTCAATGAAGTAGCGGACTGTCTATCTCGTCATCGTGCTGTACCCGAATGGCACTTGCTACCCTCGTTCACAGAGGTAGCATTCAGAAAATGGGGACGACCCGAAATAGACCTATTTGGCTCTAGGACAGCGCATGTGGTTCAAAGGTATGTTTCTCTTGATTTTCAGGACGACGAGGCAGACTACCACAATGCTTGGAGCAGGGACTGGGACTATCAGCTGGCTTGGATCTTCCCTCCCCCGTGCCTCATGCCGAGGGTTCTTTGCCACCTGAACAGAGCAAGGGGATTATACTTGGTAGTGGCTCCTCGTTGGGAAAGGGCATTTTGGAGAGCGGATCTGAAGTGTCGGGCCTTGGGTCCACCTCTTACGATTCACAATCTAGGAGAAGCACTGATAGACACCAGGACCAACAACCCCCCTCCTCAAGTAGAGTCCTTCACTCTGGAGATTTGGCTTTGTGGGGGTGGGACAAAAACCTAACAAGATGGTCAAGTCAGCAGAAGGAACTTCTTAGATCCGGATGGAGAAGTTCTACCCTTCGCACTTATGCTCCGGCATGGCGGAGGTGGCAGCGCTGGGCGTCAGAGAATCAGCTCGATGCCACGCGTCCCAAAGCTGAAGACTTAGCCAGGTTCCTAGCCGATCTACACATCAGAGAAAAGCTATCGCTGAGTACCATTTTAGTTCACAAGTCAGTGGTGTGTACCTTAGGCTCTCCCGAAGACAATAGAGAGCTGAGCTCCAATCCGATAGTGAAGAAGATATTAAAAGGTATATCTTTAGCTAGACTAAGGCCGTCAAAACCCCCCATTTGGGACCCGAGGATTGTATCATCATGGCTGGAGAAGAATTTGCCTCAACATATTACTCTCTTTGAAGCATCAAGGAGAGCAGCCACCATCCTGCTTTTGGCATCAGGGCGCCGAGTCCACGATCTTACATTGCTCCATTGCACAGCTGAAAGATTGTCAGTGGACAGTGAAGGCATCTCCATTTGGCCAGTGTTTGGTGGCAAGACAGATTCGGCAGACTGGCAACAATCAGGGTGGAGACTGGCTCGCTCGGAGTCTAGGAACATAGACCCTGTCTATTGGACGGAAAAGGTCATAGAACTGTCTAAGGAACGGAGAGCGCAGGCGATACTACCTAGCCTATTTATCTCACTTTATAGGTTTTAAATAAAGCCTATGCTACATAATGAAAAAGTTTTACCTTACAATAAAACTTATATTACGTGACAATAATTACGTTGAAATAAAGCTAAGTACATAATATAAATTAATTTAAGTTTAATATATAAAACTTAAATTAAATTAATTAATTGTATTAGGCGATACTTCGCCTGCGCTCTCCGTTCCTTTGACAGTTCTATGACCTTTTCCGTCCAATAGACAGGGTCTATGTTCCTAGACTCCGAGCGAGCCAGTCTCCACCCTGATTGTTGCCAGTCTGCCGAATCTGTCTTGCCACCAAACACTGGCCAAATGGAGATGCCTTCACTGTCCACTGACAATCTTTCAGCTGTGCAATGGAGCAATGTGAGATCGTGGACTCGGCGCCCTGATGCCAAAAGCAGGATGGTGGCTGCTCTCCTTGATGCTTCAAAGAGAGTAATATGTTGAGGCAAATTCTTCTCCAGCCATGATGATACAACCCCCGGGTCCCAAATGGGGGGTTTTGACGGCCTTAGTCTAGCTAAAGATATCCCTTTTAATATCTTCTTCACTATCGGATTGGAGCTCAGCTCTCTATTGTCTTCGGGAGAGCCTAAGGTACACACCACTGACTTGTGAACTAAAATGGTACTCAGCGATAGCTTTTCTCTGATGTGTAGATCGGCTAGGAACCTGGCTAAGTCTTCAGCTTTGGGACGCGTGGCATCGAGCTGATTCTCTGACGCCCAGCGCTGCCACCTCCGCCATGCCGGAGCATAAGTGCGAAGGGTAGAACTTCTCCATCCGGATCTAAGAAGTTCCTTCTGCTGACTTGACCATCTTGTTAGGTTTTTGTCCCACCCCCACAAAGCCAAATCTCCAGAGTGAAGGACTCTACTTGAGGAGGGGGGTTGTTGGTCCTGGTGTCTATCAGTGCTTCTCCTAGATTGTGAATCGTAAGAGGTGGACCCAAGGCCCGACACTTCAGATCCGCTCTCCAAAATGCCCTTTCCCAACGAGGAGCCACTACCAAGTATAATCCCCTTGCTCTGTTCAGGTGGCAAAGAACCCTCGGCATGAGGCACGAGAGAGGGAAGATCCAAGCCAGCTGATAGTCCCAGTCCCTGCTCCAAGCATTGTGGTAGTCTGCCTCGTCGTCCTGAAAATCAAGAGAAACATACCTTTGAACCACATGCGCTGTCCTAGAGCCAAATAGGTCTATTTCGGGTCGTCCCCATTTTCTGAATGCTACCTCTGTGAACGAGGGTAGCAAGTGCCATTCGGGTACAGCACGATGACGAGATAGACAGTCCGCTACTTCATTGAAACGACCGGGTAAGTATTGTGCTGTCATGGAGACACAGTGTTTATCCAAAACATCTAGCACTAGTCGAGTACAGCTCAGGAGTTGAGTTGATCTGGTACCACCCTCCTTGCGGAGATAAGATACGACAGACCTGTTATCCGACTGGATCAGAAGACCCGAGCCAGATAGCTCAAGCGCGTGAGGAGACAAGGCAGCCAACACGGCGAGCATCTCCTTTACATTGGAGTGAAGATTCAGCTGGTCATCAGCCCACACACCGCTGAGAAGCTTTTCGTCCAGCTGGGCACCCCAACCCTGATCAGAGGCATCGGTTGTCAGGTAATGCTCAAACAGCGGCAGATGTATAGGTGACGTCAGGGTGAGCGATCGAACCCACCATCTCAATTCCCGAGCGGTAGCTGCCGGAATTGGTGATGACTCCCAAGGGTGGTAGTGTCTGAGTCCTAAGCACCCTTTCTGTATGTACCGGCTGTTGAGCCTGCCTCTTGGAACTGCAAAACTAGCAAAGTTTAAAGAGCCCAAGAGGCTGCGCCCCTTATCTAGTGACCACCTACCCGTCTGAATAAAACCCTTTAACAAATAAGATAGGGCTGAAACCTTGTTCTGAGGGAGAGACTTTTCATTAGTTAGAGTATTCCAGCTGATACCAAGAAATTGAACTTGTTGTGATGGTTCTAATATTGACTTATCAAATTGTATATGCCATCCCAAGCCTTGCAAAAACTCCACCATTTCAATAGACTGGTGTTTTAAAGTAGGCAGGCATTGGTTTACTAATAAAAAATCATCCAGATACACTAGAATTCTCATCCCTCTCTTCCGCAGTTCCTGCGCTACCCAGTTAGTGAAGGTTGCGAATGCCTTAGGTGCGGTGGCCAAGCCAAAGGGGAGGGATGTCATCTGCAAGAGTTCATTCCTATAGATAAGTCTAAGGAAACATCTATGCTGCTCACTCACAGGTACATGAAAGTAAGCATGTGTGAGGTCCACTTTAACCATCCAGTCATTCGGTTGTAGAAAAGTAGGAACTCGATAAACGTTTACCAGACGAAATTTACTGACAGTCAGAAAATTGTTTAAATATTTTAAGTTAAAGACCGGCCTCTTTGAGCCATCTGATTTGGGGACCAGAAACATGTTAGAAATAAATGAGGGAGTGGCAGGTGCCGACTCTAAAACCTTAAGGGCTTTGAGTTTTTCTATTTGTTCTGTCATTGCCACAGAAGTCTTAGTGGCGAAAGGGGAGTTAAATAAATCAATATTATTATTTAGTGGAGGTTTTGATGAAAATGGAATTCGGTAGCCATCTAACATCTTAAGGATGATAGTAGGGGCGCCAAGGTTCCTCCACCTACCTGCGAATGAGCGCAACTGACCCCCTTGAAAAGAGGGCCCGCTGTTAAAACCTCTTACGGTCTGGCTTCCCTGCTCTTTCCTTGGGCCGGAACCTACCTCGGGGAGGGAAAGCTTTAGCGGCCCTACGGGCTGGTTCTGGACCTCGACTCTCAGGGTGCTCCCTTCTCGCGATGGTTCTCCCCTGCTGTACTCTAGGACGAAAGGGCTGCGAGTTCTGCACAGTCACAGGTTTAACGGGAGGAGCTGGTCGCGACGTGCTAGGCTGAGGAGCGAGGCACTTCTTCACTCCCCCCAACTTATCCAGCTGGGCCGACAGGAGGTTCGGGTCAAAGAGATATTCCGATGTGGGCGGAATCTTCCGTAAGGCATCTCGGACGTATCCGTCACTGATGCCTCGCAATGCCCCCTCTCGTCGATACTCAATGTGGCTAGCCCGTTTTCCGCAGACCATCTGCATGATGTCTTTGGACACCTTCTGGGACTCAGACCCCGCCGCGAAGAGAGACTGCACCTTCTCGAAAAGAGTGGAAGTGCTCAGCTTCGTGCCCGGTTCCGCACTCCAGTTGACCAGCTCCTGCAAGGAGGCCTTCGGGAGATCAGCCTGCAGGGAAAGAGCATTGGTCAGGGAGCCGCAGAAGGAGTCCGTTGACGTACTGGCCGATTCCTCCTGAGCTAGGCGCTTCAATTCAGGGTTCAATGCCAACATTGAGAAGAGAGGGGTTGCGGCATACGACTTCTGGATCTCGAGGTAGCGGACATTGTTCCAGTTGGCCGTCCCCAGATGCTGAAGGAGCTCCACTTTTTTCACCCTCCCTGGGTCGGCCGATGGTATCTTCGGCTGCTTTAGGTCAGTTGTCCACTCCCCGAGATCCAAGTCACGAGACGGCTTATTCGGATGGACGAGTCCCATTCCCAAATCTCCTGCCAATTCCTCCCGAAGCGACGCAGGGGTGTCCAGGCAGATGCTGTCCTCGTCATCGTCATCGTCATCGTCGTCCGAGGCGCCACGGACGGGAGCCTCCGAACGCTTCTCTAGCAGCAGACGCAACATTTCCTGCATCTGGGACATCTGCTGCGTTAATACGTCAATTCGCGGGTCGGCGGGAGCTAATTCACAAACCCTCTGCTTCTTGGCTTTGTCTTCGCCGCAGACCCTCGGACGCTTCCCCCGCGTGTCCGTGTGGATCACCTTAATGTCTTCCGCCCTCGAAAATTAGGCTTCCCCGCTCTCGGAACGTTCGGAATCCGACATAATCACGAAAACACTAAACAAAAACACACGAAACTCTATAAATCGCAATTTTACGGAGTTCGAACAGTCACACTGTTAATAACCTCGAAAAAAAAATGTAAATTTTGCGCAAATACTGAAAAACAGGTTATTTTACGGTATTTGATGTTTGTAAACAAACCAAACGTGTTTGACCTTCGCAAAATAAATGCTAATGGCGTCCCACTACTGGCGCCGCCTCAAGGATGCATTTGGAACTAGCAGGTGACATTGGCGGGAGATTTAAACTAAGAATTACACACGAAATTGGTAAGAAACGTCGATTTGGCTGCAAAATGGTAATATTTATCTCACTTTATAGGTTTTAAATAAAGCCTATGCTACATAATACGAATTATTCCCGTTTAAATCGATTTTCGCAGCCGATTTCCGCTGCGATTGGCCCTTCAAGTTCAGTTATTCTAAGCAAATTCATAAAAATACCACACATTTCCGCGTAAATCAAATTTTCGCGGCCGATTAACGTCGCGGCCGGTCCTTTAAACTCGGATATTCGAAAAATACGATATATTTATGCGTAAACCGAAATTACAATGCCGATTTCGGCCGCGGCCTACCCTTCACATTGAGATATTCGTAAAAATACGATATATTTACGCGTAAATAGAAATTTCGCGGCCGATTTCCGTCGCGGAGGACCCTTTAAATTCAGATATTTGTAATAAATTCGTAAAAATTCGATATATTTACGCATAAATCGAAATTTCGCGGCTATTTAAGGGGTCGCAGGCGACCCCTTAAATTCAGGTATTTTAAGTAAATTTTGTTAAATTACGTCATATTTCCGAGTGAATCCAAATTTTTGCGGCCGATTTTCGTAGCTCTGGATCTTTTAACTCAGATATTCGAAGTAAATTTAGGAAAAATACGATATATTTTCGCATAAATTGAATTTTCGGAGCCGATTTCCGTCGCGCCGGTTCTTTGAAATTCATATATTTGAAATAAACTCGTAAAAATGCGATATATTTACGCGTAAATCGAAATTTTGCGGCCAATTTCCGACGCGGCCGACTACGAATATGGAATACGATATTTTTTTGCATAAATCGAATTTTTTCGGCAGATTTTCGTCGTGGCTGGCCTTTTTAATTTAGATATTTGAAGTATATTCGTAAAAATATGTCGTATTTCCGCGTAAATTGAAATTTAGCGTTCGAATTCCGTCGCAGCCGTCCTTATGAATTCAGATATTTGGTGTAAATTCATAAAACATATACATATTTCTGCGTAAAACGAATTTTCTCGGTCCTTCAAAATCGGATATTCGAAATAAATTGGAAAAAATATGACATTCCAGTGTAAATCGATTCCGATTTACAAAATAATAATACTAATTAGGACCACCACGTAAAAATACACTTTTCGGCGTTTTACCGTCATGGCTGTCTTTTAGATTCAGATTTACAAAATTTTATGATTTATAGGGGTTCAAATTAACGGGGTTCTATTGTATTTAGTTAATAAAAAAACATAGGTACCGTGATCATTCCACCTCGTTGCATTCACCAGCACCTTGCAATAACACCCTTTCATATCCGAGGCGGTGATGTGCTTCAGCCACGCGTCCGTCCAGTAAATCTTCCGGCTCTTGGGGTTGGTCAGGTCGATGGTGAATCCGAGGCCCACGGCCGGGTTCTCCGAGCAGTTGCAGGGCTTGGCGCCGGTCGGTTGGCCACGGTAGTCAATGGTGTTGTTGCGGTCGGGCTGGCCGCCGAAGAAGGGGCGGATGTTAGTGCCATCGATGTCGGATGTCATGAGCTTGCCAAGACCATGGTGATTCATCTCTATCCAGTATAATGATCTGAAATAATAATTTTTTTATATTTATTTATTCAGTAACATTTCATGGTTTATTTCTGGGCCTCAGAAGTCAAAGGTCGGTTGTCCAGTCGGTTTTTTGTGAAAATAAATTATTTACGAGACTTTTTTAGTTTTTTCAGTTTCTACAGAGAAGTGTGTTCCTCTAACCGAAATACGGATTATCCGCAATGCAAATGCACCAGTGGGACGTGAAAAAAATGTGGGGAATTTTTTGACAGGGAATTCTCGAGCTATTTGTGGGGAATTACTTTTCTTAGAAGTTTTCTAACCCCCCCCCCATGGATCTGAAAAAATATTGTGGGGAATCCAGCACTGAGAGAGCAATACCCCATACAATAATTCCTTTTGGCATACCATTACTTGTAAAACTAAGTACAGGTGCGAAATACTAGGGAACAGGTATTTGGACTAGGTATTTATTCATACTTGTACCAGTTGTTCCAAGTATCAAGACGAGCTAGTATGACTCACCTCTAGTACGGCCCGGTAGGAAATCTCATTTCTAAAATGTGGCCCAGCTGCTGAAAAGGTTGGCCACCCATTGATCTACACAAAGGTATAAAGATGGTTGTCTTACGACAATGTGAAACTAAGTTAGGTCAACATAGTCCAGTGGTAACGCATTGGACTGCCATTCCGAAGGTCGCGGGTTCGAACCCGGCGTGCGCAAATAAATTTTATTTGATTAATTTGTGTTATTTCACAATTAATTAATTAAAATAATATATAGTATATTTGCGGCACGTTCCAGAGTGGAAGATACTACCAGTATCGCCCTGGTGTAAGACCACCATTCAGAATTGAAACGTTGCTCCAAATGGCTTTAGCCGTGTTTAGTGACTAGATCTGAATAGCCAGGTACTTCCCCACCTTCCACTTTCCCCACTTACCTTCAGCCTCACAACATCCCCCAATTGGGGATGCCATAGTCTCACTGGCTCCAGACGGGAGCAGTTGGGACTCTTGTGAGGTATTCACTATATAAAAAAAAAAAAAAAAAAAACATAAATGGTCTGGTAACCCCACAATGTTCAAAGGAAAAATTTTACTATTTCGTCTCTCCTGAACAATTTCAAAAATGTGACAACCAACCACCTTTGACTTCTGAGGTACAAATTTTAGAATCTTACGACCGCCAAACTAGGCACATGAATAAACATGATGTAAATGGTGAAGCAAAATTCTAAAATGTGCTAAAAATATGAAGCCAGATCATATAATATATGGCAGATTAATATTACACTTTTTTCTTACGTTTAATAAATTGTTACGTAATGGGTCCCCGAAACGATCAAGTACACTTGACAAGTCTACGTGCTTGACGATTTCACTTGACGTGGGACTTGAGGCGACTTGAAGGTGCCGTCAAGTCCACGTGCCGCAGTCGTTTACCGTCCTGTGCCCAGGAGAGTGGTTGTCGCAAAAATTAATAATGGTTTCCAACGCAGACAAGGCATTCCTTGCTATAACTCTAGCGGTATCTATCACAGAAAAAAAGAAAAGAAAGAGGCGATGGTGTAAGGAATGGTATAAAATGAGATATCGATTCACGCATGAAAATTTGCAAAGAACTCTTCAAGCAACTGAGCCGGACGATTATAAAAATTTTCTACGAATGGACAACGATTCTTTTGAAACATTGTTGGAGTTGATTAGACCCAATTTATTTATTGGATGATTTTTATAGCGCCGCTTTTGCGAAATATCACCTCAGGGGCGCTGTACAGTTAATGCAGATATTACAAAAAAAAATAATATAAATATTACAAATTGAAATTAAGTTAAATAAAATGAAGTACAGAAACAGGTGACACGGAGATGGAGAGTCTGCTGCAAGAATCCTAGGTGGTGAGGAAACTGGACCGGCTGCTGCAGCGAGAGAGTCCACCGCGTCCACCAACAGTGCCAGCACGAGGTTCGTCATCCTTCCAGGTATGTGTCTGCTGCTAATAGAGCGCTGACACAATGTCCTCTCATGGATTCCAGACCTTGGCAGCACCGCTGTGACATTCGACGAAGGTAGAGGATGGAGACTCTGCAGCAAGAATCCCAGGTGGTGAGGAAACTGGACCAGCTACTGCAGCGAAAGAGTGCACCGCGCCACCAACAGTGCCAGCACGAGGTTCGTCATCCGTCCAGGTATGTGTCTGCTGCTAATTAAGCGCTGACACAGTATCCTCACATAGATAACAAACCTTGTGACGCTCGGAAAGTCCATCTCCTTGTACACTTGTTTCTGGTAATTATGTTAGTGGTGCATTGTTCCGAAATAAAAGGCGGCGGACGGAATAATAAATCAACTTGGGCACTTGTTAGGGCTTTCACTGTTTCCAAGAATAACATTGAAAACATCTGGCGTACAACAGTTACCGATTCTCGTCCCAAGTTCAACTTCAACTTCAGCGAATTTAGAATGTTTTTAGCACAATTTTCGATTATTCATTTTTGAAACACTGCACTCTAGTCACATTACTAAAGTTCTGATTACTAATTGGTAAGTTAATTTAAAATGTTGATTCACTGATTTTTTAAATAACTTCAAAGGGATGTTGCCTCGTTTCCCTTGAAAATACTAAAAAAACACAAAGCGGTTGGAGACGGCATGACGCGTCCAGCTGCCACAAAGGGCGCTACTCAACTCGCTACTCAATATTGAAAAGCAAGATACCAATATGCGACAAGCTATTCCTGCCAGCCAAAGGCTCTCTATAACTCTAAGGTACTTGGTCACTGGTATGGACTTGGAAGATTTAAAGTTTATGTGTGCTGTCGCTCCTCGTACTTTGGATTTAATAATACAGGAGACGTGTGAGGCTATAATTCAAAAGTTAAAAGAAAATATTCGGGTATGTATGATATTCATTTATTTTCATTTATATTCTAATATATCTTAACCAAAATAATCATAACAAAAATTAAATACTTAATGTGATGGTGAAATATGAGACAGACAAAACAGAAAACTTTTTAACCCGTTGAGTCTATTTGTGCCCTTTAGTGCAAAAAATAGGGAAGAGATATGAGATAGATAGAGATGTGAGAAATATGATATAAACGGTGTTAGAAAGAAAAAAGATCAAGCTTTATATTCAAATACAAAAACTTAGCACAAAATAAGGAAAATGTACACTTTTATGAAACCAAAGTTTCGAATCGCGCTTTGAAATAAAATTATGAAACTTTGGGGACTTATCATAAATTATTTTTAGATGGAAAGTGAATAATAATATTTATGATTCACATTTCTAAGTATGTTTGTGTTTTTATTATTTTTTCGTTATCAGTAATTTTAGACAGACAAAACGTAAGGTGATCCATTTTTAACACTTTTTTATGTTTGCGTGCCAAATAAAAATATTATGTTTATTTTGATTTATAACATTTTGAAGCGTATTTTATCACCTGAAACAGTTTTTAGTTTTTAGATACGTTCAGGAATCTTAGTTATTTCGATTTTAAATATTTGGACCGAGAAAAAATAAGGGTGAGGCCCAAGGGGTTAATGGTTTTTTTTTTTTATTTTATCTTGTATGGCTCGGTTGTACAACCGATTCATAACCAAAAAGTTCTCAGTTTGGTCGATAAGAAGTTACTAAAAAGAATAGAAGTGTTGTAAGAACTTAGCCGCAGTCTGTGATTCTTCTTCTTCAGTAGTTGGTTGTGGTATATGAACCATTACAGGCTGTTCATGAGATAGACTTGGCGCCTGCATAGGTTCATGAGATAGACTTGGCGCCTGCATAGGTTGAGATGACACAATTATGATTGATTTGGCAGTACCATGCACTGGTGTCTTGCCTATGACTTGTGAGTGTGACTGATGTGGTGCAGCTGATTGGTATGTCAAAGTTGAGTTGTGCCCACTTGGTGATGGTGACTGGTATGTCAAGGTTGAGTGGTGTACATTTGGTGATGGCACAGGTGATGGTGACTGATGTGGTGCGGGTGACTGGTATGTCAAAGTTGAGTGGAGTGCATTTGGTGATGGCACAGGTGATGGTGACTGATATGGTGTGGGTGACTGGTATGTCGTAGTTGAGTGGAGTGCATTTGGTGATGGCACAGGTGATGGTGACTGATATGGTGTGGGTGACTGGTATGTCGTAGTTGAGTGGAGTGCATTTGGTGATGGCACAGGTGATGGTGACTGATATGGTGTGGGTGACTGGTATGTCGTAGTTGAGTGGAGTGCATTTGGTGATGGCACAGGTGATGGTGACTGATATGGTGTGGGTGACTGGTATGTCGTAGTTGAGTGGAGTGCATTTGGTGATGGCACAGGTGATGGTGACTGATATGGTGTGGGTGACTGGTATGTCGTAGTTGAGTGGAGTGCATTTGGTGATGGCACAGGTGATGGTGACTGATATGGTGTGGGTGACTGGTATGTCGTAGTTGAGTGGAGTGCATTTGGTGATGGCACAGGTGATGGTGACTGATATGGTGTGGGTGACTGGTATGTCGTAGTTGAGTGGAGTGCATTTGGTGATGGCACAGGTGATGGTGACTGATATGGTGTGGGTGACTGGTATGTCGTAGTTGAGTGGAGTGCATTTGGTGATGGCACAGGTGATGGTGACTGATATGGTGTGGGTGACTGGTATGTCGTAGTTGAGTGGAGTGCATTTGGTGATGGCACAGGTGATGGTGACTGATATGGTGTGGGTGACTGGTATGTCGTAGTTGAGTGGAGTGCATTTGGTGATGGCACAGGTGATGGTGACTGATATGGTGTGGGTGACTGGTATGTCGTAGTTGAGTGGAGTGCATTTGGTGATGGCACAGGTGATGGTGACTGATATGGTGTGGGTGACTGGTATGTCGTAGTTGAGTGGAGTGCATTTGGTGATGGCACAGGTGATGGTGACTGATATGGTGTGGGTGACTGGTATGTCGTAGTTGAGTGGAGTGCATTTGGTGATGGCACAGGTGATGGTGACTGATATGGTGTGGGTGACTGGTATGTCGTAGTTGAGTGGAGTGCATTTGGTGATGGCACAGGTGATGGTGACTGATATGGTGCGGGTGACTGGTATGTCGTAGTTGAGTGGAGTGCATTTGGTGATGGCACAGGTGATGGTGACTGATATGGTGCGGGTGACTGGTATGTCGTAGTTGAGTGGAGTGCATTTGGTGATGGCACAGGTGATGGTGACTGATATGGTGTGGGTGACTGGTATGTCGTAGTTGAGTGGAGTGCATTTGGTGATGGCACAGGTGATGGTGACTGATATGGTGTGGGTGACTGGTATGTCGTAGTTGAGTGGAGTGCATTTGGTGATGGCACAGGTGATGGTGACTGATATGGTGTGGGTGACTGGTATGTCGTAGTTGAGTGGAGTGCATTTGGTGATGGCACAGGTGATGGTGACTGATATGGTGTGGGTGACTGGTATGTCGTAGTTGAGTGGAGTGCATTTGGTGATGGCACAGGTGATGGTGACTGATATGGTGTGGGTGACTGGTATGTCGTAGTTGAGTGGAGTGCATTTGGTGATGGCACAGGTGATGGTGACTGATATGGTGTGGGTGACTGGTATGTCGTAGTTGAGTGGAGTGCATTTGGTGATGGCACAGGTGATGGTGACTGATATGGTGTGGGTGACTGGTATGTCGTAGTTGAGTGGAGTGCATTTGGTGATGGCACAGGTGATGGTGACTGATATGGTGTGGGTGACTGGTATGTCGTAGTTGAGTGGAGTGCATTTGGTGATGGCACAGGTGATGGTGACTGATATGGTGTGGGTGACTGGTATGTCGTAGTTGAGTGGAGTGCATTTGGTGATGGCACAGGTGATGGTGACTGATATGGTGCGGGTGACTGGTATGTCGTAGTTGAGTGGAGTGCATTTGGTGATGGCACAGGTGATGGTGACTGATATGGTGTGGGTGACTGGTATGTCGTAGTTGAGTGGAGTGCATTTGGTGATGGCACAGGTGATGGTGACTGATATGGTGTGGGTGACTGGTATGTCGTAGTTGAGTGGAGTGCATTTGGTGATGGCACAGGTGATGGTGACTGATATGGTGTGGGTGACTGGTATGTCGTAGTTGAGTGGAGTGCATTTGGTGATGGCACAGGTGATGGTGACTGATATGGTGTGGGTGACTGGTATGTCGTAGTTGAGTGGAGTGCATTTGGTGATGGCACAGGTGATGGTGACTGATATGGTGTGGGTGACTGGTATGTCGTAGTTGAGTGGAGTGCATTTGGTGATGGCACAGGTGATGGTGACTGATATGGTGCGGGTGACTGGTATGTCGTAGTTGAGTGGAGTGCATTTGGTGATGGCACAGGTGATGGTGACTGATATGGTGTGGGTGACTGGTATGTCGTAGTTGAGTGGAGTGCATTTGGTGATGGCACAGGTGATGGTGACTGATATGGTGCGGGTGACTGGTGACTGGTACGAGTATGTGTATATGGGTGAGCTAGCAGGCAAGATCTGAACTCCGTTTCTTGACAGTGATCCCATTTCGGCTTCGAATAAAACATCATTTATTATTTTCTCCGCATAGCGTCTTTGATCTGCTGATAAACGTTTGAGTTTAAGAGCCCAGCTCTTCGTAATTATATCCGATTCAGAGTCATCAGGCTTTTTGAAATAATGCGATGCTATATCTATCAGGTCCTGCTGTGATGTGTTTTTGTTGTGCTTTTCTTTGGTTGTGGCATCTCTTTCAATTCAATTCAATTAGTTTATTCCTCTTTTTGATTCTATTTTTGATAATAGGATAACCCGGAAGCCTGTAAGAAAATTGACCAATGTTTGTACTATTCACAGGTACCGAGAACGACCGAGGACTGGAAAAAAGTAGCCAAAGAGTTCGAGAGACGATGGAATTTTCCCAACTGTATAGGTGCTGTTGATGGCAAGCACATCGAGATAGAAAAACCTTAAAATTCTGGATCTTACTATTTTAACTATAAAAAGACATTTAGTATTGTTCTTATGGCTATTGTAAACGCCAATTATCAATTTATGATGGTTGATGTTGGTGCAAATGGGCGGATGTCAGACGGTGGAACTTTGAAAAATACAAAGTTTTGGCAATTTTTTTCTGAAAGTGAAAACAAACTTAATATTCCGGAGCCATGTGAGTTACTAGAAACCGATAAAAAGTTTCCGTTTGTACTGGTAGGTGACGAAGCTTTCCACGGACCCAGTGCGACCTCGACCGCGACGGACCGAGCAGGTGCATGTAGTTAACGGTGAAGAAGTTAAACCAGACTCTAGACCCGCTGAATTTGTTACATCGCAAAAGAGGAGTGAGCCTCGCGAAAATAAAATGAACAATACGCGTAAACGCAAACTGTCTAGTGAAAGTTGCGGCCAGTGCGGTGGCAACAACAAAACTCGCGAGTGCACCGAGTTCGCGGAGAAAAGTCTCGCTCCGGTGGACTATGGTGCGACAGAAGAACCTGTGTCGTAAGTGTCTGGATCGACACCACTCGCGGGACTGTAAAACCAAGGCATGGTGCGGCATAGGAGGGTGCAGATCACCACATCACCGTTTGCTTCACGACCCACAGTTCGTACCGGAAGGTGCCGTCGGTGAGGTTAACTTGTGACGCCAGACGACGAACCGGAGCGTGCTGTTAAAAATTGTGCAGGTTATGTTGGGCGTCCCCCAAGGAAGCAAAGTTTTGGTGTTCGCGCTCCTCGACGAAGGCTCAACTGTGACACTTGTCGACGCTGACATCGCGACACGGATCGGGGTGAGCGGCCCAGTCCGCGGCATACGGATCCATGGCGCCAAAGGGATGTGCACCTCTGACACACTCTCCCGCCGAGTGAAGCTGACCATAAGAGGATGTGATAGCAGTGACACCTACTACATCATCGCCAACACGATCTCCGACCTCAACCTGCCAGAACAACAGGCCCAGGGAAACCTTGTCACCCCAAAACTTTTGATAGGGCAAGACAATGCTCATCTGATCGTTTCACGGGAAGTGCGCGAAGACCATGACACTACGCGAATAGTGTCACGAACCGCACTGGGGTGGATCGCCCATGGGGGTGTCGGGCCCGACAGTGACAATAAATCCACGACGCTGGCACTACAAATTGAATCAGCCGCAGATATCCGCCTAAGAGAATTGGTAAAATGCAACTTTGCCGTCGATTCTCTTGGCGTAACTTCTTTTTCTTTTTCTATGAAGTTTTCAATAAAGCAAGTAAATTTCTCGTCCTACAAAAAGTTTTAAAAATCGTTATCTACATTGTGATTTTCATACAAAAACTAATTGTATCACATTCAAAAAGTGGATCGTTTTCCGATTATTAAATAATCAAAGTGTGAATACATCTATTATAACAGTGATTCTAAAAACAAAATCTTATTAGCGTGACAAGTGACATTTAAAGCCATAGACATAAACCTAATGAAATATTGTTCTGGCTGTCACTGAAACCAGAGACAATATTTTGAATTTGAATTGAAGTGGGGGCATTTTTGAACCCAATTTTCTTGTAAACTGTGAACAAAATGTCTAATACCCAAACACGTAGCAATAAATCAAACCTTGATAAAGAGGACAAACAAACTATGGATAAAATTTTTGATTATATCGACAAAAAGTTTGATTCTTTAAAAAAGGATATAATTCAAAAAATTGAATGTCAGAATACGGAATCTATAAAAAGTATTGAGTACATAAGTGCTCAATATGACGAAATTATTAAAAAACTGGATACAAATAATAACCAAAATAAATCAATCCAAAACGAACTTGAAAATATGAAAAAAGAGCAAGTGGGAAAAAACGCTACAATAAAAAAAATGGAACTAAGACTAGATGAAGTTGAATATACATCAAATCTGCACTACCTAGAAATTGCAGGAATTCCACAAAGAAATGGTGAACAACTGGAGGAAATTATAAAAAAAGTCGCATCTGCAGCTGGAGTTCAAATCAAACACGCTGATATAAACAATGTGACCAGAACTACAGACCGAAGACTTAATGCTCCGCCAAAAATCCTAGTAAAATTTACAGAAATTAAACTAAAAGAAATCCTTCTATCTAAAAAAAGAGAAATGGACCTTAATTTACTAAAGGATTTGACAAACGAAAAAGTGTACATAGGTGAAGTAATAAGTCCCTACAAAAAAGAGTTGCTTTGGAAAGCAAAGCAACTAGCCAAAGAAAAAAATTATGAATTTGTTTGGATCAAAAATGGGAAAATAATGGTTCGTAAGGGTCATGATCAAAAAATTTTGTACGTAAATCATCTGGACGACCTCGATAAATTAATATAACAAATCACTTACTTGAACACACCAAACTGAAATACCTACTGAGAACATGGATAAGGAAACAATAACTACAAACAAACCAGATGAACTGCTAACTCTTAAAAACAATTTTAATATATTAAATAAAAATATACGAAGTATCAACAAAAACTTCGATGAACTTCAGATACTAATTAAGAATCTAAAAATTAATCTTGATATAATTATCCTCACTGAGTGCTGGATAAAGGATAAATATTCACCCTTACATATTAATAATTACACCTCATATGCAACCAATTTGAATTACACAAAAAATGATGGTGTGATAGTGTACATTAAAGATGACACTAAAACTGAAGTCAATGAAATAAAATTCACAAATGCAAACTGTTTGAAAATCAAAGTGGGTGATGAAACCACTATATTAGCTCTGTATCGATCACCAGCTACAACTAATATTAATCAGTTTCTTGAAACGCTTTCTAATGAACTCAATCTTCTAAAAAACAAAAAAAATGTCTTCCTCATCGGAGATATAAATATTGACATACTAGAAAACGGTCATCCTAATAGAACTGATTATCTGCAAACACTGGCCGCCCACGGACTTGAAAGTTTGATAAATAGACCTACGCGTGTTACAAATGACAGCAAATCTTGCATCGACCACATATTCAGTAAGACTGTTAAACCAACCAACTCTATCATATTCACCTCTACTATAACCGACCACTATACAACAATTTTATCTATTACAAAAAAGAAAATACAAAGATCGCAGCCCTACCCAATTATCGTGCAGAAGACAGAAACCATATGGAATGAAGTAAAACAACAATTACTAAATACAAACTGGATAAACCTACTGGAGAACCTTGATACAAATAGTGCCTGGAGTAAATTCATTGAATATATAACTCATACCATCATGTCAAATACCAAATCAATAGAAAAAAAGATTTCACATAAAAATCAACATCTTAAACCATGGATAACCCAAAGCGTTATAAATTGCATTAGAAAAAGAGATGAACTACACAGGAAAGTTAGATTAAATCCTTGTGATATTTTTATACAACGATATTATAAAAGATACAGAAATATTTGCAAAAATGTTGTACGCAATGTCAAAGAAAATTATTATAAGAAAAAAATAGACGAATGTAACAATGACCCACGCAAATTATGGAAGATCATTAATGAAATTACAAGTGCAAAATCATCCCATAACAAAAACATAGATGAACTAACAATTGAAAATACCCAAATCTCTTTCGAAAAGCATCCGGACAAAATTCTCGAATACGTAAACGAATTTTTTACAAATATAGGGTCAAAATTGGCAAAGCAAATCAGACATCCAAAAACTAGCATTTTACCAGAAGAAAAGGAAAGTATGAACCAGATAGATAAATTAAAGTTAACTAATGTAACCAATACTGAAATCAGAAACGCAATTGCATCCCTCAATGTTAATAAATCATCGGGAAATGACATAATCTCAAATAAAACAATAAAACAACTCCAAAATGAACTGACCTTCCCTTTGACATACTTGGTCAATCTGTCTATATCTACAAATGTATTCCCCTCATGCCTTAAAAAAGCAACAGTTATACCTATACATAAAAGTGGTAACAAAAAGGATATATATAACTACCGACCCATAAGTCTCTTAAGCTCCTTTTCAAAAATCTTGGAAACTGTAATGAAGAAGCAAATTGTTCATTTTCTTGAACAAAACAAATTATTATCACCATCCCAATATGGCTTTAGGGAAAATCTAAGCACCAATGATGCCATAGAAAATCTAACAAGCATAGCCATAAAAAACATAGATGAAGGGAAAAAGTGTTTGGCTTTATTCATAGATCTTCAAAAAGCTTTTGACACAATAGACCATAAAATACTACTAACTAAGCTAAAAAAAATAGGAATGGCCGAAACAATGAACTTATTAGAGTCATATATAACAGGGCGAGAACAACAAGTACAAATTGGCAAACAAAAGAGCAAACTACTATCTTTAAACTATGGCGTCCCTCAAGGAAGTGTACTGGGACCGATCCTATTCATTATCTATATCAACGATTTAACTAACCTTACCATTAAAGGAAACATAATCAGTTTTGCTGATGATACTGTTTTATTATTTCAAGAAGAAAATTGGACGGATACATTTAATGAGGCTGAAAAGGGGCTTAGTGCACTTCAAAATTGGCTTAAAATCAACTCGCTTACCCTTAATATAAGCAAAACAAAATATATAACATTTTCAATAAACGCAAGGAGCCAACCAATAAAATCACTAGAACTAAAACTACACGAATGCCATGGAAATAATATACAATGTTACTGCCCCGTCATCGAAAAAACACAAAACATAAAATATCTCGGAGTAATAATCGACGAAAATCTTAGATGGGACCTACACATCAAAGGTATTACGGAAAAACTCACAAGCCTTATATATTTCTTTAAAAATCTAAGAAACGTATTAAATAAAAAGGATATGAAAAAGGTCTACTACGCATTATGTCATTCTCGAATTGAATATGGAATCATAGGACGGGGATCTGCTACACATACACAACCTGAATACGATTCAAAAAGGAATCATAAAGACCATATTGAAAGTACCAATTAGAACGCCTTCAATTGAAATATTCAATTCCTTTGACGTACCAAATGTACAGCAAATATATGCCAAAAATATATTATTGAAGCTCTTCAAAAATAACAAATCCTCTACTAGACTGTGTATGCATAACACTAGATCGAACAAAAATGATATAAAAAATATTCCAAGTTATAAAACCACATTCGGACAAAGAAACTATACATACTTTGCAACAAAACTCCATAACATCCTTCCCCAAGACATAAAACTAATAAAAAATCCTAATGAATACAAATCATTAATAAAAATATGGCTGAAAGAGGTCAATGAAAAAACCCTAATGAAAACACTAAAAACGATATAGAAGACACTAAAAACGACATAGAAGACACTAAAAACGACATAGAAGACACTAAAAACGACATAGAAGACACTAAAAACGACATAGAAGACAAATAAACCATATTTAAATAACTTTAGTCCGCCTCGGCACAGGACCCCCTAGTGAGGAGGACTAAGAAATACAATATTTTATACTTAATTTCACCATTATATTTTGTATGTAACAATTATTTTATATAGTCGCTAAAATAAAAAAAAATAAAAAAAAAACTGCCACGGTGAGAACCCAGGCAAGCGAACAAAGGGCCATCGCACTAATGAACACGACTACCCGGCCTCTTCGCACTGGGAGGTGGGAAACTGGCCTCCTGTGGCGTAATCCGGAAGCCACATTGCCTGACAACCGGCAGTGCGCGCTGAAACGACTTCATTCCCTTGAGAAGAAGCTGGCAGCAGATCAGAATCTGGCAGCAGCCTACAGCGACAAGATGAGCCAGCTGGTCAACAAAGGCTACGCCAGGAAGCTGTCTAAACTGGAAGCGTCAACAACCGCACCCAGAAAATGGTACCTGCCCCACTTTGCGGTGACAAACCCCAATAAGCCAGGGAAGATCAGGATAGTGTTCGACGCCGCCAGTCGTTGCCGAGGGACCTCCCTTAATGACCAGCTGCTTACCGGCCCTGACCTGCTGTCTTCCCTCTTAGGGAATATTCTGCGCTTTCGAGAGGGAAATATCGCCATTGCCGCAGATATCAAGGAAATGTTTCTGCAGATCAAGATAAGGCGGGAAGATCAGCTGTCCCAACTCTACCTCTGGAGATTACCGAACCAACACGAACCTGATACTTACCTGATGTCATCTATGATGTTCGGAGCCACTTGTTCACCGAGCAGCGCCCAGTTCGTCCGGAACAAGGTAGCCGGGGAATACGAACATGAGAACCCGACTGCCGCAGCAGCCATTCGTTCTAAATTCTACATGGATGACTACCTAGATGCGGTAGATAGTTGTCAGGAGGCTGCCTCACTCGTCCACGGTGTGAGCACCCTCCTCGCGAAAGGAGGATTCCATCTAACGAGCTGGGCATCTAACAGTCCAGCTGCCATAGCCGGTGTTCCCACAGAAGACCGGGCCAGTTCCACAGTGCGGATCAGCGGTGGAGGTACGGAGACAGAACGAGTGCTCGGACTAGTTTGGGACCCATCCACTGATAACTTCCTGTACTCATTCCAAGAGACGATCACCCCAGAAGTGGCCACGCGACCCACGAAAAGGCAGCTACTCTCAATAGTAATGAAAATCTTCGACCCAGTAGGCTTCATCTCTTCTGCGATGCGTCAGAACAAGCCTGCTGTGCTGTCGCCTATTACACCGAAGAAGTAAATGGAGCCCTACAGGCGACATTTCTGGCCAGTAAATGCAAAGTGGCGCCACTGAAGCCCCTCTCCATTCCCCGCCTCGAGTTACAAGCCGGACTCATCGCGGCAAGACTAGCCCAGACCATCCACAAGGAAAGCCAGGCCCGTATATCCCAAACGTACTTCTGGACAGACTCTGCAACCGTATTGTGCTGGTTACGAACTGACCCACGTACGTACTCTGCCTTCGTGGCAAACAGACTGGGCGAAATAGATAAGTTAACCAACATACTCGACTGGAGATGGGTGCCAACCAAGCTCAATCCCGCTGACATCGGTACAAGGGACTCAGATGTGCCCGACCTATCACCCAAAGGAAGGTGGTTTACCGGCCCGGCTTCTATCATTTTACCTGAGAGTGCGTGGCCAAAAGAGCGTGCACCTGTCATAAGGCCCGACGACCAGACACTAGAGGTCAAGCCTCACTACGTCGGCCTTCTATCAACTGCAAGGGAAGCATTACCATCCATCGAGAGATTCTCCTTATGGCAACGGCTGATCCGTGCAACAGCGTGGGTTCTCTGCTTTGTGAAACAATGTCGGATGAAAGTTAACAAATCTGTAGGGGGCCCACTGCGAGCGGAGGAGATCAAGGAGGCGGAAGACAGATGGATAAAAAGGTCTCAGGAGGACGCCTTCAATACTGACATGACCACCCTCAAGCAAGGCCAAATGCTGCCGACTGGTAGTCGTCTGAACCCATTAAACCCCTTCTTCGCATATACGCAAGTCTCCCTAAAATATACACTGACAGACTTCAGTCTGTTTTCAATGCTGCAGCAAGGCTGATAACTGGTGTTCCCAAATATTCCCACATCTCACAACATTTGCGGAACCTTCATTGGCTTAAGTGCCCTGAGAGAATCCAATTCAAACTCTGCTGGATGGTTTTTAAAGCCGTACATGATATGGCACCACCCTACTTGTCGGAACTCTGCATTCCAAACGATGTTAATGTTAGGCAAGCAACGCTTCGATCAGCATCTTCAACAGCCATAGGTAGACTTTCAGTACCTATGCGCAATCACAATACCAATTTTGGAGACCGAGCTTTTGCAGTAGCAGGCCCAACAGCTTGGAACAAACTGCCTTCATATTTGCGAAAGATCGACAGCTCATCTGAGTTCAGAGCAAAACTAAAGACTCACCTTTTCAACTTGTCGTATCCAGAATGATGACCTTTATTCATCAGTAGTATTTCATTGCTCAGTCCAGGGGATTTTCTATTCGACTTTTTTTTCACCGTTATTAACCGTTTATTACGCGTAAACAATTTTTTCAAAATATTTTATAACTGACACCACGCGCAGAAATGATAACAATCGGTATTTGTAAATATAAATTAAATATGTATGTTAGTCGTAAATCTCTAGTTTAAGCCGTAGTTGTAAGTCGTTTTGTAGCGGTATTGTGTAAAAATGCCCACTTGGTCATAAAAATATGTATAGCGTCATTAGTTAAAAGTCTTAGTTGTAAATCACTCGACATTAGTCTTAGTTATAAGTAGAGACCGGATTATATGCATTTGCATATTTGCATATGCAAATGCATATTTAGACCCTTTTCAGCGGTAGTTGCATATTTTAGCAAATAATTTGAGATCTTGCATATTTACGCTTGCTCACGGCCTGCAGAGAACTTAAAAAGGCAAATCATTCTACGATCGCCAGATTTGTGAATGAGGGTATAAAAAAAAAATTTCCTGAATCTTCTGCGGATGAAAATGTGTATGTGTTGCTCTCAGATGCTGCCCCCTATATGATCAAAGCAGGCAAAGCCCTCCAAGTATTTTATCCCAATTTGATTCATGTAACGTGTTTTGCTCACGGAATTCACAGACTCGCCGAAGAAGTGAGATCCACGTTTGCGAATGTAAGTAACCTGATTTCATCAGCAAATAAAGAAGGCGCCTGCTCGTATAAAGGCCTACAAAGAAAAACTGCCAAATATCCCTTTACCTCCTGAGCCAGTAATAACACGTTGGGGTACATGGATCGAAGCTGCGATGTTTTACCATGAACATTTTGAAGCCATCAAGGGTGTTATCAATGACTTCGATAGTGCAGAGGCTTTGGCAGTTTTCCAGTGCAAAGAATCGTTTGACGACGCCAGTATTAAAACAAACCTAGCTATGATTACCACTCATTTCGCCTACATACCTGCAAGTATAAAAACGCTTGAAACTCATGGATTGGCATTGAATGCATCTATTCAGGTTATGAAGGAAATTCGCCTTATGAATTCCCCGTTGCCCCAGCTATTCCCGAGTAAACTCAAAGCAAAAATTTGAAAACATACTGAATAATAACCTAGGGTTTGAACCTTTGTGCCAAATTGATAACTTCATCAACGGGGTGGGTGAAATTTTGCCCGGAACAATAAGTTAAAAAATCGCACCCAAATTTAAATTCTGTCCAGCCACATCAGTAGACGTAGAACGTTCCTTTTCCGCTTACAAAAATATATTTAGCGATCGTAGACACAATTTGTCTACAGAACATTTAGAACAGTACTTAGTCATATACGTTTTTAAAGGTAAATTCTAAATTTTATTGTTAAATACATTTTATAATTGATATTTTCGAAAATATAATTGTTATCCTTGAGAACTAATAGCTTACTAAAATAAAATAAAAATATGTAAAAATACGACTTCCTGTATTATTTCATGTTGCATATTTTGACCCTTTATATGGATTTTCGTGCATATTTTAGCTATTTTTATTGCATATTTGCATGCATATTTTGGGCTATTTTTGTTGCATATAATCCGGTCTCTAGTTATAAGTCTCTCTCTATCTATGAAACTTAGTTATAAACCAAAAGTAATTAAGTCTAAGTAATCAATGCATAAATTAAGTTGTTAAGCGCCCTTGAGGTGATTTTCTCACGAAAACGGCGCTATATAAATAATCCAATCATTATTATTATTATTTCGGACAAGACGGCGCCCTGCGGATGGGTACCCGGCTGCGAGCTCTAGCGAAAACGAAGTGTGTAGCACTGACTCCCGTCATCCTGGATGGAGACCACCCGTACACTCAGCTCCTGATTCGCCACTACCACCAGAAGGCGGACCATCCCAGCACGGAAAAGACGGTCGCAGAGGTGCGGGGCGATTTCTTTGTACTGCGTCTGCGCACTACAAGCAGGAAGATAGCACACGCCTGCCCCACCTGCCACATAAGGAGAAGCAAACCCTCTCCACCACTAATGGGGGCGCTACCACCACCTCGACTGATGCATCACATCCGCCCATTTACACATTGCGGACTCGACTACTTCGGGCCTATGGAGATCACGGTTGGCAGACATCGGGAAAAACGATATGGAGCCATCTTCACTTGTCTCTCGACCCGCGCCATTCACTTAGAACTGGCCGCCTCACTGACCGCAGACTCAGCCATCATGGCCATACAGCAGATGACTGCGCGAAGGGGACAACCCGCAGCCATTTACTCCGACAACGGAACAAATTTTCATGGAGCCGATGCAGAGATGAGAGACGCTCTGGTATCATTGAGCCACGATGCCAGAATGCTTGATGCCATAGCCACCAGTGGCGGCTCGTGACTTTTGGGTGTACTAGAGTGCTAATATTATAAAAAATGGCATTTCTGATGTTGTTATAGCTTAAAATGATTTTTTATTTTTTTTTCGAAAATCGATTTTTTGTATGAAGATTTTCAGGAAATTTCAGTATAGCCGTGCGCCGCACGGAATTCCTGAAAATCTTCATACAAAAAATCAATTTTCGAAAAAAAAAAAAAATTGTTTTCAGCTACAACAACATCAATTAAGCCATTTTTTGTAATATTAGCACTCTAGTAACCCAAAAGTCACGAGCCGCCACTGATAGCCACCCAGGGCATTGAGTGGCATTTCATACCTCCAATGACGCCCCACATGGGGGGAGCTTGGGAGAGGCTTGTACGGTCAGTAAAAAGAGCCCTGAGCACCACACTTAAGGAACGGGCACCTAGAGAAGAAACCTTACTCACGGCCCTGGCAGAGGCTGAATTCACAGTGAACAACAGACCACTCACTCACATATCAGTTGACCCACGCGACGAAGAGCCTTTGACCCCCAACCACTTTCTTCTAGGGTCGACTGGAAAGCGTCCCCTCTTGTCCATGTTTGGCAAAAAGGAAGAGGAAATATGCCTTCGCCGCCAGTGGCGTATCGGCCAGCAACTTGCAGACATATTCTGGAGGCGGTGGCTTCTAGAATACCTTCCCACCATGGCAGCTCGGCAAAAATGGCACAACCCGGTCACACCCATTAAGAAGGATGACCTGGTGGTCATTATGGACTCCACGCTGCCACGGAACAGCTGGCCGCGTGGCCGCGTCCTTGAGGCCGTGCCCGCCGCCGACGGACAAGTCAGGACAGCCCGTATCCAGACAAGTTCCGGAATATATGTTAGACCGGCCATTAAAATCGCCGTCATACTACCTGCTTCAACAACACCAGCCGATCCAATCACCAGCACGACAACACCTGCCTAGCCGAAACCCCTTGCGATGACATCAACTGCAAACACGAGACGCTGGGATGAAACAGAACACGCCCGATGGAGTAGCTGGGCGCAGCAGAGACTGCACCGTGGGGAGTATATCGGACGTACAGAGCCAAAGTCATTATGAGATAACAAGTAGAGGAGAGGCGTATTTATCGTACCCAGTAAAAGTACCGGGTATATTCATGCCGTACTTTGTACTTGTGACAAATCTCCAAAATACCTGGTTCCAAAATATTTGGTTTAATATTTGTACCACAGGTCTTGAAGTACTTCGTCCTTTAAAATATTACTGACTTCTCACTCTCGTCGGTTAGAAAGTTATATGAGGAAAAGGGACAAAGAAATATTTTTGCTTTCGACACTGTAAAATACAGATGCCTTTTCGCTCGTTCCTATTAGAAAGGTGTACAAGGAAAAAGGACAGTTATGAGTATTTAGCCACGGTAATCTCCATTGTCTGATGGTGAATGTCTATGGAAAAACTGTTGACAGCTGAGTGTCTATGACATGGTGTTTGACATTTTCACATCTTGAACTTTGTGTAGTTACTGCGCCGTTGTGGAGATTTTATTGGCAGATTTTAATAAATTGTTTATCCGATATTAGCGAGATGGCTTTGTACCACTGGGATCTTCCACATCCTCTACAAGATAGTGGAGGGTGGCCGAACTCCACTATTGAAAACACTTCGCAGATTACAATTTGCTTTCAGCGCATTCGAAGATAAAGTCACGAAATAGTTGATTTTTAATGAACCTTCCGTAGTATTCCAGGAATAATACGGCGGTAGAGGTGACGGAAAGGCTTCTGCATTGAATTTATCAGGTAAAAAATTAACATAAACATTCAATAACAAGAATCTTATGTCTTGAAAATAAAATACAGATCTTTGTGAGGTTATGATGTGTTCTGGTTATTTCCTAGGTATTGCTGACTACTTGTGCGCACCACATACTCTGATAAAATCTCACACCAGGGTCTACCATCTTTACGAAGAGGTATTCAGGGCAACGCAGAGTGGTTAGTAGAAGAGAAAACTTGTTATTATGTAGCATAGGCTTTATTTAAAACCTATAAAGTGAGATAAACATTACCATTTTGCAGCCAAATCGACGTTTCTTACCAAGTTCGTGTGTAATTCTTAGTTTAAATCTCCCGCCAATGTCACCTGCTAGTTCCTAATGCATCCTTCAGGCGGCGCCAGTAGTGGGGACGCCATCAATGATGCTATAATTTCGTGTTTCATTAGCATTTATTTTGCGAAGGTCAAACACGTTTGGTTTGTTTACAAACATCAAATACCTTAAAATAACCTGTTTTTCAGTATTTGCGCAAAATTTACATTTTTTTTTCGAGGTTATTAACAGTGTGACTGTTCGAAATCCGTAAAATTGCGATTTATTAGAGTTTCGTGTGTTTTTGTTTAGTGTTTTTTGTGGTTTCTTTGTGTTTTCTTGATTATGTCGGATTCCGAACGTTCCGAGAGCGGGGAAGCCGAATTTTCGAGGGCGGAAGTCATGAAGGTGATCCACACGGACACGCGGGGCAAGCGTTCAAGGGTCTGCGCGGAAGACAAGGCCAAGAGGCAGAGGGTTTGTGAATTAGCTCCCGCCGACCCTCGAATTGACCTGTTAACACAACAGATGTCCCAGATGCAGGAAATGTTGCGTCTGCTGCTAGAGAAGCGTTCGGAGGCTCCCGTCCGTGGCGCCTTGGATGACGATGACGATGACGAGGACAGCATCTCCCTGGACACCCCTGCGTCGCTTCGGGAGGAATTGGCAGGAGATTTGGGAATGGGACTCATCCATCCGAATAAGCCGTCTCGCGACTTGGATCTCGGGGAGTGGACAACTGACCTGAAGCAGCCGAAGATACCATCGGCCGACCCAGGGAGGGTGAGAAAAGTGGAGCTCCTTCAGCATCTGGGGACGGCCAACTGGAACAATGTCCGCTACCTCGAGATCCAGAAGTCGTATGCCGCAACCCCTCTCTTCTCAATGTTGGCATTAAACCCTGAATTGAAGCGCCTAGGTCAGGAGGAATCGGCCAGTACGTCAACGGACTCCTTCTGCGGCTCCCTGACCAATGCTCTTTCCCTGCAGGCTGATCTCCTGAAGGCCTCCTTGCAGGAGCTGGTCAACTGGAGTGCGGAACCGGGCACGAAGCTGAGCACTTCCACTCTTTTCGAGAAGGTGCAGTCTCTCTTCGCGGCGGGGTCTGAGTCCCAGAAGGTGTCCAAAGACATCATGCAGATGGTCTGCGGAAAACGGGCTAGCCACATTGAGTATCGACGAGAGGGGGCATTGCGAGGCATCAGCGACGGATACGTCCGAGATGCCTTACGGAAGATTCCGCCCACATCGGAATATCTCTTTGACCCGAACCTCCTGTCGGCCCAGCTGGATAAGTTGGGGGGAGTGAAGAAGTGCCTCGCTCCTCAGCCTAGCACGTCGCGACCAGCTCCTCCCGTTAAACCTGTGACTGTGCAGAACTCGCAGCCCTTTCGTCCTAGAGTACAGCAGGGGAGAACCATCGCGAGAAGGGAGCACCCTGAGAGTCGAGGTCCAGAACCAGCCCGTAGGGCCGCTAAAGCTTTCCCTCCCCGAGGTAGGTTCCGGCCCAAGGAAAGAGCAGGGAAGCCAGACCGTAAGAGGTTTTAACAGCGGGCCCTCTTTTCAAGGGGGTCAGTTGCGCTCATTCGCAGGTAGGTGGAGGAACCTTGGTGCCCCTACTATCATCCTTAAGATGTTAGATGGCTACCGAATTCCATTTTCATCAAAACCTCCACTAAATAATAATATTGATTTATTTAACTCCCCTTTCGCCACTAAGACTTCTGTGGCAATGACAGAACAAATAGAAAAACTCAAAGCCCTTAAGGTTTTAGAGTCGGCACCTGCCACTCCCTCATTTATTTCTAACATGTTTCTGGTCCCCAAATCAGATGGCTCAAAGAGGCCGGTCTTTAACTTAAAGTATTTAAACAATTTTCTGACTGTCAGTAAATTTCGTCTGGTAAACGTTTATCGAGTTCCTACTTTTCTACAACCGAATGACTGGATGGTTAAAGTGGACCTCACACATGCTTACTTTCATGTACCTGTGAGTGAGCAGCATAGATGTTTCCTTAGACTTATCTATAGGAATGAACTCTTGCAGATGACATCCCTCCCCTTTGGCTTGGCCACCGCACCTAAGGCATTCGCAACCTTCACTAACTGGGTAGCGCAGGAACTGCGGAAGAGAGGGATGAGAATTCTAGTGTATCTGGATGATTTTTTATTAGTAAACCAATGCCTGCCTACTTTAAAACACCAGTCTATTGAAATGGTGGAGTTTTTGCAAGGCTTGGGATGGCATATACAATTTGATAAGTCAATATTAGAACCATCACAACAAGTTCAATTTCTTGGCATC
This sequence comes from Hesperophylax consimilis, assembly GCF_061612785.1. Lineage (NCBI taxonomy): Eukaryota > Metazoa > Arthropoda > Insecta > Trichoptera > Limnephilidae > Hesperophylax > Hesperophylax consimilis. Next base: position 1,907,920 of record NW_028301264.1, on the reverse strand, counting down.
AGCTGGAATACTCTAACTAATGAAAAGTCTCTCCCTCAGAACAAGGTTTCAGCCCTATCTTATTTGTTAAAGGGTTTTATTCAGACGGGTAGGTGGTCACTAGATAAGGGGCGCAGCCTCTTGGGCTCTTTAAACTTTGCTAGTTTTGCAGTTCCAAGAGGCAGGCTCAACAGCCGGCACATACAGAAAGGGTGCTTAGGACTCAGACACTACCACCCTTGGGAGTCATCACCAATTCCGGCAGCTACCGCTCGGGAATTGAGATGGTGGGTTCGATCGCTCACCCTGACGTCACCTATACATCTGCCGCTGTTTGAGCATTACTTGACAACCGATGCCTCTGATCAGGGTTGGGGTGCCCAGCTGGACGAAAAGCTTCTCAGCGGTGTGTGGGCTGATGACCAGCTGAATCTTCACTCCAATGTAAAGGAGATGCTCGCCGTGTTGGCTGCCTTGTCTCCTCACGCGCTTGAGCTATCTGGCTCGGGTCTTCTGATCCAGTCGGATAACAGGTCTGTCGTATCTTATCTCCGCAAGGAGGGTGGTACCAGGTCAACTCAACTCCTGAGCTGTACTCGACTAGTGCTAGATGTTTTGGATAAACACTGTGTCTCCATGACAGCACAATACTTACCCGGTCGTTTCAATGAAGTAGCGGACTGTCTATCTCGTCATCGTGCTGTACCCGAATGGCACCTGCTACCCTCTTTCACAGAGGTAGCATTCAGAAAATGGGGACGACCCGAGATAGACCTATTTGGCTCTAGGACAGCGCATGTGGTTCAAAGGTACGTTTCTCTTGATTTTCAGGACGACAAGGCAGACTACCACAATGCTTGGAGCAGGGACTGGGACTATCAGCTGGCTTGGATCTTCCCTCCCCCGTGCCTCATGCCAAGGGTTCTTTGCCACCTGAACAGGGCAAGGGGATTATACCTGGTAGTGGCTCCTCGTTGGGAAAGGGCATTTTGGAGAGCGGATCTGAAGTGTCGGGCCTTGGGTCCACCTCTTACGATTCACAATCTAGGAGAAGCACTGATAGACACCAGGACCAACAACCCCCCTCCTCAAGTAGAGTCCTTCACTCTGGAGATTTGGCTTTGTGGGGGTGGGACAAAAACCTAACAAGATGGTCAAGTCAGCAGAAGGAACTTCTTAGATCCGGGTGGAGAAGTTCCACCCTTCGCACTTATGCTCCGGCATGGCGGAGGTGGCAGCGCTGGGCGTCAGAGAATCAGCTCGATGCCACGCGTCCCAAAGCTGAAGACTTAGCCAGGTTCCTAGCCGATCTACACATCAGAGAAAAGCTATCGCTGAGTACCATTTTAGTTCACAAGTCAGTGGTGTGTACCTTAGGCTCTCCCGAAGACAATAGAGAGCTGAGCTCCAATCCGATAGTGAAGAAGATATTAAAAGGGATATCTTTAGCTAGATTAAGGCCTTCAAAACCCCCCATTTGGGACCCGAGGATTGTATCATCATGGCTGGAGAAGAATTTGCCTCAACATATTACTCTCTTTGAAGCATCAAGGAGAGCAGCCACCATCCTGCTTTTGGCATCAGGGCGCCGAGTCCACGATCTCACATTGCTCCATTGCACAGCTGAAAGATTGTCAGTGGACAGTGAAGGCATCTCCATTTGGCCAGTGTTTGGTGGCAAGACAGATTCGGCAGACTGGCAACAATCAGGGTGGAGACTGGCTCGCTCGGAGTCTAGGAACATAGACCCTGTCTATTGGACGGAAAAGGTCATAGAACTGTCAAAGGAACGGAGAGCGCAGGCGATACTACCTAGCCTATTTATTACAACTTGTGGGACAGTGAAAGCGGCCTCCAGGGCAGTAATTGCAGGTTGGATTAGGACAGTCCTCAGGGATGCTGGTGTAGAGGATCCACCTGGCAGCATCCGTTCAGCAGTGGCATCTCTGAACTGGCTGCAGAATTATAAGCTGGACGATATACTGTCACGTGGTAACTGGAGAAGTCCCAATACCTTTGCCAGGTTCTATAGAAGGGAAATTGCAGAATCGGCTGGCCGAGTCAACACCGACCCATCTGTTGCTGACCTTTTTCAACCTCTGTAACTGGTTAGCTGATTTCTGGAAATCTTGCCCCTATTTTCTTTTTAGCAAATAAATTTAAATATTATATTTGATTCACATTAGCATAATGTCACCAGGCGATAACAAACAATATCTCACTTTATAGGTTTTAAATAAAGCCTATGCTACATAATGAAAAAGTTTTACCTTACAATAAAACTTATATTATGTACTTAGCTTTATTTAAAACCTAGGCAAGGGCTGCCTGATGAGATCTAATGAAACACGAAATTATAGCATCATTGATGGCGTCCCCACTACTGGCGCCGCCTGAAGGATGCATTAGGAACTAGCAGGTGACATTGGCGGGAGATTTAAACTAAGAATTACACACGAACTTGGTAAGAAACGTCGATTTGGCTGCAAAATGGTAATGTTTATCTCACTTTATAGGTTTTAAATAAAGCTAAGTACATAATATAAGTTTTATTGTAAGGTAAAACTTTTTCATTTTACATGTAATTCATTAACAATGTCACCGGCCAAATGCTTGTGTTGAAAAAGTGTTATGAATCGATCAATTGAAACGAAAACATTGGCAAAACCAATAAATATATTAATTAACTGCTTTAATGCTTTCAGGAAGAATAGGAATGAGTATTAGCGTTGATTGGAATGAACCAGAAAATCCAAATTCTGCTGCCGATGTCGAGGCGTTTTAAACAGGTTTTGAGTTAACAGTAAGTTACCTTTAGAGATGATATTACAGACAGCAATGTAGGAAAACGTGTTAATTTTTCATGACCATATTATATATGTTTTGTTAAAATGGTGTTAGTGTTTCATGCTTAATAAATAATTTCTAGGCAGTGTAATACGCCTTACAACATTACGCTACGAATGTACAAAAAATAAAAATCATATAAAAAACTTGCAAACATTGTTTATTTTGAACACCTGTAAGTAATATTATTCCTTCTTGTTCCTCCCCTCCCTACCCCTCAACTTCCCTTCTCAGTGCTCAGCACGCCTAAGGTCCCCGTTCTCATCCAAGAGTACTCGGGAAAGTAATACTTGTTTAATTTAATGTTTTCCTACTGCCCCTGCAAAAACTCTCAGATCAAGGTGTCAATGTGTGCCGGTGCCCTATTGAATTTACAGTATTTGTGCGGGCTTCACTAACTTGGTCCCGTACAATCATGTTAATGATTTTTTTACAAATGTTGGATCAAAATTAGCCAAACAAATTACATTTCGTGTTAAAAATGATGCAGAAAAACCAAATGAAGCTCGAAATCTGGAAAGAGAACTTAATTTCAAACAAATAACCGCTGACGAAATCAAAAACATAATTACTTCCCTAAAACCAAATGTGTCATCAGGGGATGATGTAATCTCAACCAATGCAATAAAACATCTCAGTGAAGAAATTACCTTCCTGCTGACACACCTTATCAATCTATCTATAGCTAAAAGCGTATTTCCCACATCCCTTAAAGAAGCTACTGTTATACCTATTTATAAACAAGGATGTAAAAATGATATCAATAACTATCGACCAATAAGCCTTCTCAGTACCTTTTCTAAAATATTGGAAAAAGTACTAAAAAAACAACTTATGATTTACCTAGAAGATAATAACCTAATATCGAAATCTCAGTACGGTTTTAGAAAAAACTTGAGTACTGCCGACGCCATAGACGATATCATAAATACGATCACAAAAAACTTAGACCAGGGAAATAAATCTTTGGCAATTTTTATAGACCTGCAAAAGGCCTTTGACACGATAGACCATAAAATCAACCCGAACTAAATGCAATCCAGACAGCGTCTTTTAGATAAACCTATCTTATTTTTTATTTTTAATGTGCGACATCTGTTGACTTTTCTGCAAGTCTAGAATGAATATTTATTTTTCGGAATAACTTTATTGAGTAAAACCTCAAATTGTAATATTTAAATATTGAAGACAATATTAGTGATTTTTAAACGAAAATCTGAAACAGAAAAATCAGAAAAGGAAACGGTCACATCTGGGACTCGAACCCAGGACCCTTGTCTTTCCGGGACAATGCTCTACCAACTGCGCTAAGAATCTTGCGATCATACATAAAGATAGTTGCCAATAAAAATGTGCGGTGAAAAAATGAAGACAATGTTGGTAGTTCTTATTCGAAGTATGACACAGTTAAAAGTGACCGAGGGGAATAGGGTCCCATTAGCGGCACGTTCCAGAGTGGAAGATACTCTCAGTATCGCCCTGGTGTAAGACCACCATTCAGAATTGAAACGTTGCTTGAAATGGCTTTAGCCGTGTTTGGTGACCAGATCTGAATAGCCAGGTACTTCCCCACCTTCCTCTTCCCCATCTCCCTCCCCTCCCCAATACCCTCAGCCTCACAACATACCCCAATTGGGGATGCCATAGTCTCACTGGCTCCAGACGGGAGCAGTTGGGACTCTTGTGCGGTAATACTGTAAAAAAAAAAAAAAAAAAAAAAAAAAAAATTACAAAGAAACTCACAAAGCTCATGTACTACTTTAGAAATATACGCAATGTACTAAGTATAAATGATTTATATAAGGTATACTATGCTCTCAGTCAATCACGCATAGAATATGGGATTATTGGATGGGGATCTGCCTCAAACATCCACATGAAGCAGCTTATTAAAACTCAAAAAGCAATAATAAAAATAATTCTGAAAGTACCCATAAGAACTCCATCAAAAGACATTTTTAAAAATTTTAAAGTGTTCAGTATTATAAAACTATACTCAAAAAATGCACTAATCAAATTTACAGAAAAATATGAGTACCCTGCTGACCAACACAACTATATTACAAGGAAGAAATCCTCAAAACTACTGAACATCCCAAAATTAAATACGTCTTTTGGCCAGAAAAATCATCATTTCCATGCTACAAAACTATATAATGCCCTCCCAATTGAACTCAAAAACACAACGGAGACACAAAAGTTTAAAAACGAAATCAAATTATGGCTAAGTAAACATGAAGATGAGGAAATCAATAAAATTATGAACTGAACAAATGTGAAGACAATTTTTTAATTTTTTTTTTGTAGAAATTAACAAGGAAATCACGATCTACACCTATACAAAAACCTACAGTCCGCCTCGAAACAGGAATACCTAGTGAGGAGGACTGCGAATAATATACTTAACTTTGTAATTATAATTGTCGTTAATAAAAAAAAAAAAAAAAAAACTCTAGACTCGGCCTCGACACTACGCTCTCCGCGCAGGCCCATAGCAACGCCCAGCCTAACACGCGCGCGATTGCGCGTGTGGACGAGAATCACCTTGTTTTCCACTCTACAATGTTCTGGAAGTAACTCCTCGCTGGCCCGAGCAACCCCCGCATTCATGGAACATCACACGTAAGCATACACCAAACCTTTGCCCATTATGTGCCTATTTAAAAGCCTGTCGCAAACGTCTGCCAGACGAAACCAAAATGAGAGATAGATTTGTTAAATTCAATCAGTCAGGATTTATTTTTGGATGTATATTACGTACCCCTTTTGTGTTATACTATGTGTGTGCTTGTTTAACTGTAAATACACTCATGAATCATCCCATTGTAGCGTTTCATTTGACGAGAGAGTGGAGTTGAATTGTTGAATCTGTCCCCCGTGTAAAGGCATAATTGCCGACCCCAACTGAGCTAATCCATGTGTCTCCTGATTCTACCACTGAAGCTGACTGCCGGCAACTCAATATTGGCCCCCTACGTGGCTCCCGAAACTCAACAAAATCCATCATCAAAACATACATTTCTGACATTATAAAATCAGATTTAGAAGTGGCAGATTTGGCAATAAGAATGCAGAAATAGCCTTTTCCAAGATACATGCAAATTTGGCTTCCAAAAATATGAGTTCGTTACAAACATAGCAGTGTCATGTTGTTTTTAAAATAACATCAGGAGAGTCACAAAGTTTGAAACAATTAATTAATATGTTTTTCAGGAAATTTCTGTTTGGTCGTGCATTTTTGTAATATTAGCACTCTAGATTTGCCAAAAGTCACGAGCCGCCACTGGATTCTACATGGTGGTAGGAGTAAAAAAAGATAAATAATTTTGTCATCAAATTACCAGCCTTATCTCTTTTTTCTCAATTTTTCTTAAAATTTAATTTTATTTTTATATATCCATAAATTTTATTACAAGATACAATCTCCTAATAAAGCTGATGCTTGTGCTTATGAGAGGAAAACTTATTATTAATTACTTATATATTACAACTATTTGTGTATATTATAGTGTAAACTTATAAAATGCAAAAGTTTAAAATGAAGTTACAAAGTGATAATTTTCAAAATGAAGGTTATTGTTTTAAGTGAAAAATGATGTTTTAAAGTGAAAGGTTACAGAGTGAAGTTAAGTGAAAAAATAGAGATGCAGCTTTAATATTTTACCTTGTAACAGGCGACACCTGCAATCTCTTGATGTTGCGATTTCTCTGCAGGATCCTCTCCAGCTTGACCAGTCCGTCCCTGTCATATATGTTTAGGTCCATGCGATACAGCATGCACTCGTACTGGTCAGGGGAGTTTTCCACCTGGGACCAGTACAGCATCCGGGCCACCCAGTCAACAGTCAGACTCAGGGCGGTACCGTTGATTGACAACACCTGGAAAAACAAAATTTATTTTTATGAAATTTCTAAGTAAAAGAAACATATTTTAAAAATTGTTAATGGTATTGAAGACAGCCCTGATTTAATAAACCTTATAGCTTTTCATATGCCAATCACATGTTGGTCACCAAATTGAGGACTTGGAGAAACTAAGTCACTGGCAAAGTGGGAGGCAAGAGAAGCAGAGAAAGGTAACCAATGCGCCGGAGTGACAAGTATCAGTGGCGACGGTACGTCACTGTCCGCAGCTCTCCACGCAACGCAGAGTCGCGAGGAGTGAAGGAGCCTTGTCCGCCATGGAAATTGGAGTGGGGGTCACGATCCTCAGCAATGAGTAACAAACTACCAATGAGGAGAAACAAGAATATCCAAAATTCTATTTTATTTTAACAATATATATCAGAACTTAGTCTTTTAGTAACTTGCTTGTACATAAATTGCTGTTTGTAATACTTTTACAGAGGTAGTTGGTGTTTATTTAACTGTGTGGAGTTTAGATACAAGAAAGCTATAATGTCATATCTCTTCAATCAATATTATCTGTGTCAAGCTGTTACAAGTAAAACGTGAAAATATTATAAACATAGCAATTGAGCACCTTAGTGTGTCCCGTCTTGTCCATCCGCGACACATAGATCTCCTGCTCCTGGTTCATCCAGAAGATCATCCCCTCTCTCAGGGACACGGCAAAGTCCTCGGGCTTCCCCGGACTCCGGGAGACGGTGTAGGTGTGCCCTTCGCCTAAGTCCAGGTCCGCCACCTTGATGGAGTCAAAGAAGGAGATGGCCAGCCTTGGAACGGGCGATTCGGTGTCGGTGGCCGAGGAAACTATGTGCGTTTTGGGACCGTAGCTTGCGTCGGTGAAAGCTTGGACCTACAAAATTACAATGACTTGTGAACTTTATAATAATCATAAATATGAACCATAAACAGTTATTTTTTTGCCTTCTATAAATTCTAAAATTATTTTATGCGCATAAATTTTCGCCGTGACCCAGTTGATCTATTTTCGCAATAACTTGTGTTTCGAGTAGCTACATATATTCAGAGAAGCAATATTTTTAATTATGCCTATCGGCAACGGCGGCGCACAGGGGGTTAAAACAATAATGTCATTAGGAAATGGTTCCAGATGGTGATGAAGGTTAATTGGTATATCAGTTTAGATTTGTGTGTGGGAAGGGGGGGGGGAGAGATATAGAGATTGATACTTCTTGTGGATTTGCAATGTGGTACCTGGCAGTAGTAAGTCACGTTGGTGTGGACGCCCCTCAAGGTGTGTTCGTACTGCTGCGGGGGTAAGACAGTGGGGGAGGGGGCCCCCCCTCCACTGTACCAGCAGTGCACATTGTACCCGCGTACAATGCCATTCATGTGGATGGGGCGGTCCCAGCGGAATACCACACTGGCTTCCGTGTCGTTCCTACCAACAATAAGTCACTGTTAATAATTTGTATTCATTTAACTACTGGAATGCTGAACTTCCGTCAAATATAAATACCTCCATGTGTCAACGGTAAAATGATGTTTAAAATATCGTCAAGGATAATACATATCAAGATATATTATGTAGCATAGGCTTTATTTAAAACCTATAAAGTGAGATAAAACATTACCATTTTGCAGCCAAATCGACGTTTCTTACCAATTTCGTGTGTAATTCTTAGTTTAAATCTCCCGCCAATGTCACCTGCTAGTTCCAAATGCATCCTTGAGGCGGCGCCAGTAGTGGGACGCCACCAGTGACGATATAATTTCATGTTTCATTAGCATTTATTTTGCGAAGATCAAACACGTTTGGTTTGTTTACAAACATAAAATACCTTAAAATAACCTGTTTTTCAGTATTTGCGCAAAAATTACATTATGTAGCATAGGCTTTATTTAAAACCTATAAAGTGAGATAAACATTACCATTTTGCAGCCAAATCGACGTTTCTTACCAATTTCGTGTGTAATTCTTAGTTTAAATCTCCCGCCAATGTCACCTGCTAGTTCCAAATGCATCCTTGAGGCGGCGCCAGTAGTGGGACGCCACCAGTGACGCTATAATTTCATGCTTCATTAGCATTTATTTTGCGAAGGTCAAACACGTTTGGTTTGTTTACAAACATCAAATACCGTAAAATAACCTGTTTTTCAGTATTTGCGCAAAATTTACATATTTTTTTTCGAGGTTATTAACAGTGTGACTGTTCGAACTCCGTAAAATTGCGATTTATAGAGTTTCGTGTGTTTTTGTTTAGTGTTTTTTTGTGGTTTCTTTGTGTTTTCGCGATTATGTCGGATTCCGAACGTTCCGAGAGCGGGGAAGCCGAATTTTCGAGGGCGGAAGTCATGAAGGTGATCCACACGGACACGCGGGGAAAGCGTTCGAGGGTCTGCGCGGAAGACAAAGCCAAAAGGCAGAGGGTTTGTGAATTAGCTCCCGCCGACCCGCGAATTGACCTGTTAACACAGCAGATGTCCCAGATGCAGGAAATGTTGCGTCTGCTGCTAGAGAAGCGTTCGGAGGCTCCCGTCCGTGGCGCCTCGGACGACGATGACGAGGACAGCATCTCCCTGGACACCCCTGCGTCGCTTCGGGAGGAATTGGCAGGAGATTTGGGAATGGGACTCATCCATCCGAATAAGCCGTCTCGCGACTTGGATCTCGGGGAGTGGACAACTGACCTAAAGCAGCCGAAGATACCATCGGCCGACCCAGGGAGGGTGAAAAAAGTGGAGCTCCTTCAGCATCTGGGGACGGCCAACTGGAACAATGTCCGCTACCTCGAGATCCAGAAGTCGTATGCCGCAACCCCCCTCTTCTCAATGTTGGCATTGAACCCTGAATTGAAGCGCCTAGCTCAGGAGGAATCGGCCAGTACCTCAACGGACTCCTTCTGCGGCTCCCTGTCCAATGCTCTTTCCCTGCAGGCTGATCTCCTGAAGGCCTCCTTGCAGGAGCTGGTCAACTGGAGTGCGGAACCGGGCACGAAGCTGAGCACTTCCACTCTTTTCGAGAAGGTGCAGTCTCTCTTCGCGGCGGGGTCTGAGTCCCAGAAGGTGTCCAAAGACATCATGCAGATGGTCTGCGGAAAACGGGCTAGCCACATTGAGTATCGACGAGAGGGGGCATTGCGAGGCATCAGTGACGGATACGTCCGAGATGCCTTACGGAAGATTCCGCCCACATCGGAATATCTCTTTGACCCGAACCTCCTGTCGGCCCAGCTGGATAAGTTAGGGGGAGTGAAGAAGTGCCTCGCTCCTCAGCCTAGCACGTCGCGACCAGCTCCACCCGTTAAACCTGTGACTGTGCAGAGCTCGCAGCCCTTTCGTCCTAGAGTGCAGCAGGGAAGAACCATCGCGAGAAGGGAGCACCCTGAGAGTCGAGGTCCGGAACCAGCCCGTAGGGCCGCTAAAGCTTTCCCTCCCCGAGGTAGGTTCCGGCCCAAGGAAAGAGCAGGGAAGCCAGACCGTAAGAGGTTTTAACAGTGGGCCCTCTTTTCAAGGGGGTCAGTTGCGCTCATTCGCAGGTGAGTGGAGGAACCTTGGCGCCCCTACTATCATCCTTAAGATGTTAGATGGCTACCGAATTCCATTTTCATCAAAACCTCCACTAAATAATAATATTGATTTCTTTAACTCCCCTTTCGCCACTAAGACTTCTGTGGCAATGACAGAACAAATAGAAAAACTCAAAGCCCTTAAGGTTTTAGAGTCGGCACCTGCCACTCCCTCATTTATTTCTAACATGTTTCTGGTCCCCAAATCAGATGGCTCAAAGAGGCCGGTCTTTAACTTAAAGTATTTAAACAATTTTCTGACTGTCAGTAAATTTCGTCTGGTAAACGTTTATCGAGTTCCTACTTTTCTACAACCGAATGACTGGATGGTTAAAGTGGACCTCACACATGCTTACTTTCATGTACCTGTGAGTGAGCAGCATAGATGTTTCCTTAGACTTATCTATAGGAATGAACTCTTGCAGATGACATCCCTCCCCTTTGGCTTGGCCACCGCACCTAAGGCATTCGCAACCTTCACTAACTGGTTAGCGCAGGAACTGCGGAAGAGAGGGATGAGAATTCTAGTGTATCTGGATGATTTTTTATTAGTAAACCAATGCCTGCCTACTTTAAAACACCAGTCTATTGAAATGGTGGAGTTTTTGCAAGGCTTGGGATGGCATATACAATTTGATAAGTCAATATTAGAACCATCACAACAAGTTCAATTTCTTGGTATCAGCTGGAATACTCTAACTAATGAAAAGTCTCTCCCTCAGAACAAGGTTTCAGCCCTATCTTATTTGTTAAAGGGTTTTATTCAGACGGGTAGGTGGTCACTAGATAAGGGGCGCAGCCTCTTGGGCTCTTTAAACTTTGCTAGTTTTGCAGTTCCAAGAGGCAGGCTCAACAGCCGGTACATACAGAAAGGGTGCTTAGGACTCAGACACTACCACCCTTGGGAGTCATCACCAATTCCGGCAGCTACCGCTCGGGAATTGAGATGGTGGGTTCGATCGCTCACCCTGACGTCACCTATACATCTGCCGCTGTTTGAGCATTACCTGACAACCGATGCCTCTGATCAGGGTTGGGGTGCCCAGCTGGACGAAAAGCTTCTCAGCGGTGTGTGGGCTGATGACCAGCTGAATCTTCACTCCAATGTAAAGGAGATGCTCGCCGTGTTGGCTGCCTTGTCTCCTCACGCGCTTGAGCTATCTGGCTCGGGTCTTCTGATCCAGTCGGATAACAGGTCTGTCGTATCTTATCTCCGCAAGGAGGGTGGTACCAGATCAACTCAACTCCTGAGCTGTACTCGACTAGTGCTAGATGTTTTGGATAAACACTGTGTCTCCATGACAGCACAATACTTACCCGGTCGTTTCAATGAAGTAGCGGACTGTCTATCTCGTCATCGTGCTGTACCCGAATGGCACTTGCTACCCTCGTTCACAGAGGTAGCATTCAGAAAATGGGGACGACCCGAAATAGACCTATTTGGCTCTAGGACAGCGCATGTGGTTCAAAGGTATGTTTCTCTTGATTTTCAGGACGACGAGGCAGACTACCACAATGCTTGGAGCAGGGACTGGGACTATCAGCTGGCTTGGATCTTCCCTCCCCCGTGCCTCATGCCGAGGGTTCTTTGCCACCTGAACAGAGCAAGGGGATTATACTTGGTAGTGGCTCCTCGTTGGGAAAGGGCATTTTGGAGAGCGGATCTGAAGTGTCGGGCCTTGGGTCCACCTCTTACGATTCACAATCTAGGAGAAGCACTGATAGACACCAGGACCAACAACCCCCCTCCTCAAGTAGAGTCCTTCACTCTGGAGATTTGGCTTTGTGGGGGTGGGACAAAAACCTAACAAGATGGTCAAGTCAGCAGAAGGAACTTCTTAGATCCGGGTGGAGAAGTTCCACCCTTCGCACTTATGCTCCGGCATGGCGGAGGTGGCAGCGCTGGGCGTCAGAGAATCAGCTCGATGCCACGCGTCCCAAAGCTGAAGACTTAGCCAGGTTCCTAGCCGATCTACACATCAGAGAAAAGCTATCGCTGAGTACCATTTTAGTTCACAAGTCAGTGGTGTGTACCTTAGGCTCTCCCGAAGACAATAGAGAGCTGAGCTCCAATCCGATAGTGAAGAAGATATTAAAAGGGATATCTTTAGCTAGATTAAGGCCTTCAAAACCCCCCATTTGGGACCCGAGGATTGTATCATCATGGCTGGAGAAGAATTTGCCTCAACATATTACTCTCTTTGAAGCATCAAGAAGAGCAGCCACCATCCTGCTTTTGGCATCAGGGCGCCGAGTCCACGATCTCACATTGCTCCATTGCACAGCTGAAAGATTGTCAGTGGACAGTGAAGGCATCTCCATTTGGCCAGTGTTTGGTGGCAAGACAGATTCGGCAGACTGGCAACAATCAGGGTGGAGACTGGCTCGCTCGGAGTCTAGGAACATAGACCCTGTCTATTGGACGGAAAAGGTCATAGAACTGTCAAAGGAACGGAGAGCGCAGGCGATACTACCTAGCCTATTTATTACAACTTGTGGGACAGTGAAAGCGGCCTCCAGGGCAGTAATTGCAGGTTGGATTAGGACAGTCCTCAGGGATGCTGGTGTAGAGGATCCACCTGGCAGCATCCGTTCAGCAGTGGCATCTCTGAACTGGCTGCAGAATTATAAGCTGGACGATATACTGTCACGTGGTAACTGGAGAAGTCCCAATACCTTTGCCAGGTTCTATAGAAGGGAAATTGCAGAATCGGCTGGCCGAGTCAACACCGACCCATCTGTTGCTGACCTTTTTCAACCTCTGTAACTGGTTAGCTGATTTCTGGAAATCTTGCCCCTATTTTCTTTTTAGCAAATAAATTTAAATATTATATTTGATTCACATTAGCATAATGTCACCAGGCGATAACAAACAATATCTCACTTTATAGGTTTTAAATAAAGCCTATGCTACATAATGAAAAAGTTTTACCTTACAATAAAACTTATATTATGTACTTAGCTTTATTTAAAACCTAGGCAAGGGCTGCCTGATGAGATCTAATGGAGCATGAAATTATATCGTCACTGGTGGCGTCCCACTACTGGCGCCGCCTCAAGGATGCATTTGGAACTAGCAGGTGACATTGGCGGGAAATTTAAACTAAGAATTACACACGAAATTGGTAAGAAACGTCGATTAGGCTGCAAAATGGTAATGTTTATCTCACTTTATAGGTTTTAAATAAAGCTAAGTACATAATATAAGTTTTATTGTAAGGTAAAACTTTTTCATTATTTCGTTACCAAGAGAATAAAATAAAATAGGTTTACCTACCAATAAAACTTATATTATGTACCTAACCTCATTTAAAACCTAGGCAATCACTGCCTGGTGAGAACTAATGAGAAAGAATGCCGTAAACAAAAGTCGCATAGGGGACGCTTTACTTTTGGGTCAATCCGCACCAAATCATCCAGAAAATTTTGGATTTGTCACCCACCATCTCAGATTTTGATGAAACTTTAAATTTTTAATCCTTCCATATAGATAAGAAAATATACCAAATTTTACCTTCCTACCTCAACTCGTTTTTTTTTTTATGGGCAGTTGAAGTTTGGGCAAAATAAGCGTTTTTACATATTCCGAGCACTCCGGAAGAGCTTGTACCTTCAATGAAAAAAAATTGTATCTTTGTCATTTATAGTGCAAATGCAATGAAAATTTTCAATATTATCAAGAAAACTATGCTGATTGCAGAAAAAAATAAATAAACCCTTTACATTTATCTACTTGACTTTAAAAAATTACCAAAAGTAATTTTTTAAGTAATTTTTGGGACGGAAAAGGTACTTTACAAAAAAGCAATATCTCGGGAAGGTACAGTGTTAATGAAGTAATTTTTTTTTTATTCATATCTACAAATAGCATAGAATCACATACAAAAATAAAATTCATGGCATTTTACTTGCTTCAATAAATAAAATCCATTTTAAACTTTTTTCAAACTTTTTGTAATTTTTTTTTATTCTTATCTACAATAAACATAGTACAACCTAAAAAAATAAAACTCCTGGTATTTTGTGTGCTTCACAGTGTAGAAACGTTTTTAACATAAGAAATCTTTATCATACAGAATTGTTCTAGGTTTTTTTAAATCTAGATACAAAAATAAATAAAATCCATTTTAAACTTTTTGTGATTTTTTTTATATCTATTTTTAGTTTGTAATTGGGCAAGTTATAGTTTAGGTATATAGCTAGTAATATAGGTTGAATGAATGGACTAATATCAAAGAAACAGTCCTAGAGACAAGTCACTACATGGAAATGATGTATCTGCAACAAGAACAAGACAGAACATGAAAATTACATGAAAATTATTCAAACTTGAAGGTAGCATAAAGTTCATTCAGGTTACAAAGCAATAGTCTTTTTTGTTCATGAACATTTTTGGTTATGCTAACTTTATCTTTTTTCCCTGGCATAACACGAGAAAATTCATCGTTTTGGTAGAAATTTTTAACCAAAGCTTAAACCTTTTTTCTACTCCACGAAGTTGGAGCGAGAGTTCGAAGCTGAATTCTCTCACGGCGTGTAACTTGTATTTCCAATTTTTTTTTAACCAACTCAACAAGCCTGTCCATGTCATTAGCTTTTTCTTGAATACATCTTGGTATTTTTGCATCACATTTTACTGGGGAAAATTCTTTTTCTAAAACTTTACTTACTTTTTTCTTTAAGGTTGAACAAGCAGAATCTAACTTCCGTTTAGCGTAACTAGACTTACTGTGGGATGGTATTGCATGTAGTTTAAATGGAGATTCTCCAATGTCAGTTAAAGAAGTGTTGATTTCTTGTAAAAAAATTTCTTTGTTTAAAACATTTTCAACTTCACTTATGTCTTCTTGAAAAGTGTTAAGCTCTTCAATTTCATTGTTAAGGTTTTGGCTCTTACTAATTTTTGCTCTGCATGCATTACAAATTTTTTGTCCAGGGATTGCTTTATTAGTTACTTTTAGAATGGTATTAATGTTCTCTGAAAATT
The DNA here is from genome assembly GCF_061612785.1 of Hesperophylax consimilis. Classification (NCBI taxonomy): domain Eukaryota; kingdom Metazoa; phylum Arthropoda; class Insecta; order Trichoptera; family Limnephilidae; genus Hesperophylax; species Hesperophylax consimilis. The sequence continues at coordinate 1,892,671 of NW_028301264.1, read as the reverse complement.
CCAAGGATACTGTTCTTAAAGTTTTTGTAATTTTCCTTTTGTGGCTTTGGAACGGGTCAAAACAAGCTTTTTGAAATGTTTCATATTTATTTAAGTTAAATATTCTGTGGTGCTCACAAATGTTGAAAACCAAGTCTGTAGATACAAAACGTCTTTGTTGAATAAGCTTTTTTTCAAATTCACTTAACAAATCCACACTCGTTAATTTCTCTGACTTAGTATAACTTTTTTTGTGACATTCAGTACCATTATGTTGTCCCACAATACATTTAACTAAACTTGTTTCGATTAGAGAAATTTTAACAACGTACACCATAACATGAAACAACTACTGTATTTATATAGATGATCACTGCTTTGAAGCTGACTCAGAACTAAGCATGTCAGAGGAAACAAAGCATGTAGTATCCTGCAAACTTAGTGATGAGGCAGATAGTAATTTTCATGTTCTGTCTTGTTCTTGTTGCAGATACATCATTTCCATGTAGTGACTTGTCTCTAGGACTGTTTCTTTGATATTAGTCCATTCATTCAACCTATATTACTAGCTATATACCTAAACTATAACTTGCCCAATTACAAACTAAAAATAGATATAAAAAAAATCACAAAAAGTTTGAAAAAAGTTTAAAATGGATTTTATTTATTTTTGTATCTAGATTTAAAAAAACCTAGAACAATTCTGTATGATAAAGATTTCTTATTTTAAAAACGTTTCTACACTGTGAAGCACACAAAATACCAGGAGTTTTATTTTTTTAGGTTGTACTATGTTTATTGTAGATAAGAATAAAAAAAAATTACAAAAAGTTTGAAAAAAGTTTAAAATGGATTTTATTTATTGAAGCAAGTAAAATGCCATGAATTTTATTCTTGTATGTGATTCTATGCTATTTGTAGATATGAATAAAAAAAAAAATTACTTCATTAACACTGTACCTTCCCGAGATATTGCTTTTTTGTAAAGTACCTTTTCCGTCCCAAAAATTACTTAAAAAATACTTTTGGTAATTTTTTAAAGTCAAGTAGATAAATGTAAAGGGTTTATTTATTTTTTTCTGCAATCAGCATAGTTTTCTTGATAATATTGAAAATTTTCATTGCATTTGCACTATAAATGACAAAGATACAATTTTTTTTCATTGAAGGTACAAGCTCTTCCGGAGTGCTCGGAATATGTAAAAACGCTTATTTTGCCCAAACTTCAACTGCCCATAAAAAAAAAACGAGTTGAGGTAGGAAGGTAAAATTTGGTATATTTTCTTATCTATATGGAAGGATTAAAAATTTAAAGTTTCATCAAAATCTGAGATGGTGGGTGACATGGCCTGGATGATTTGGTGCGGATTGACCCTTTTGTGTAGCATCTGGTGACCACTTGTCCAACACAAGGTGCTGAAAAAGAGCGGGAAAGTGCCACGCGAAAGGGAATTTGAGAATGCTTCTCTCAATAAAGGTTTTAAATGACGGTTCAGGCTACATAATACATTTTGGTATGTTAGGGGCATTTTTTAAGTTTCAAAATACCATAAAATCGTGTCATGTGTGGTTGAGCTGTTAGCATATGATGCCGGCACTTGACGGATGTAAATGTTAGATATCTGCTGGCATTCAAGTGGGTAATAATAAATATACCTTAGGATGGTGTGAAGCCATTTTGTTATATTTATATGTTCACTGACTGATTTAAAATAAAAATTTAACTAGTGATACACACCACTGAAGTGTGTTATGTGTGAGAACTATCCTATTCTATCTCTTATGCAAAATCCACATACAAGGATAGCCGCCGATGGATCACAAAACTGGGTAATTTCGATCACCATTGTGGATACGGTGAGCTTAAATATGTATATATTTTATAATATTATTGGGTGGCGTACTTTAGTAGCTGTGAATTATACAACACAAACAGCCTGGGTCTGGTGGGTGGGGTAGGAGGCGCCTGTGGGGAGTGGAGCCCCACCTGCATGGCCCCCGCAGCACCCCAGTAAGTGTAGGCTCGCACTGTCATCTCCACGGGGCTGTAGGGGGGCACCATGCCCCCATAGTAGGTGATCATGGCTTCTGTGGTGGTGTGCTGGAATGAAAAAATTGTCAATTATTCGAATTTAGATAAAGGTAAAAAAAAAATCATATATACCAAGGAAACGAATAAACTAAAAATGAAGCACGTGCAATGGTAGAGACCGAACTAGCAGTGGGTTGAATCCGCTACACCGCTGTGGAAACCTGACCCTGTGGACCACTCGACCACTAACCGGTAGAAGAGTAATGTTTTAATGTGAATTAAGCAAGGAATGTGTGCCAAGTAGAACTTTTGGTTTCGAGCCTGCCCTGAGAGTTTCATGTTTATAAATTTGTGGGTTTCACCACTTTGTTTCCAACATAGGATTATTTTTATGTTCGTTTAGAAAGTACAGTAAGCCTATTTACAAAAATTAAATAAAGCTATCCATAATGGGCTTAATTCAAACATCACTTTAAAATCAAGAACAGCAAACATTATTATAAAGGAGCTGGCCAATTTCGAATTTGAAACACGGCGTGGAGTAAATGTAAAAAAATGATATCAAATTTAAAATCAGTACCACCTTGCTAGCATGGAATTGATTTGGGAAAATAGTGACTAAAATAAGATCATCACTAAATGATGAAACCTAAGGGTACGTATTTTTTATTACTACATTTGCGAACCGAAATGCGAACGGTACCACGAATTAAGGGAAAGGAACGAGTCAACTACAAGCAGCATTTCGCGCCATTTGCGGTTACTTCGTTTCTTTGCCATAAGTTGAGGTTCAGTTCGACAGTTCGGCTCGCGGCTGTATACGTAGCATTAGATACTTAGATATTATTGAGATCAAAGTTTAAATCTCGAAATATTAATGAGTTTTTTTTAATTATAAACTCTCCAGCGTTTTAGGGTCATATATGACCAGGTGTCCATATTTTATTAAATTATCTTTATTTTTTTGCTATCATGCGGAAAGACATAATTTTTTTGACATTAGAAAAAGAAATAATTTTTTTTCTAGTTTGCCTCAAACATTTATAGTGGAATAAAATTCTAAGAATATCAAAATAGAATAATTCATATTTGGCGCCGCTATCGTAACAATCGGTTTAACTTATTTTTATTATATGAACGAGATAAAAGTACAGTTTTCTTACAAATTCCCCAAACAAAACGAATGTGTTTTCGAAATATCTAGTTCTCTCAATTTTTCTAAGATTTGGGTAAAAAATTAAGTAAAAATGTGGTTAGCGTTTTTGACTACCTTTTTCATGTTTGATAAAAAATTGTATTATTTAGAAAAAGTAATGTTTATTTTTAATGCATACACCGGAAAGATAATTTTATATAGTGTCTAAAACAGTATTTGTTTTTACGGAAAATTAAAAAATAAGATGTATATAGCGCATTTGAAATACACATAAAACATTGCAAACTGAACAAATGTGATGAAAATACTGAAGGGTAACGAATTTTTTTTTGTTCTTTTCTTTTGTGCAGTTTATTTATTTTTTATAACATTAATTACATTTTATGCAAGGAAGCTTTTGACTGTCCAACTAGGAAGGTTTACCGTTTTAGGACAGTCAAATTAACAGGTTTCAAATTATCCTAGAGAAACACAGGATTTAACCTTTTCACTGCGATCAAATGTACCGAAAATTACACTCTTAAGCTGTACTCACTTTGAAAATCAAAACCTACCACTTGAAACAGCTATAAATCTCTTATTTCTAGACAGATTTATGATTTGCTTATCTTAAAAGCTTTATTAATGCTCTTGAAGTTTGTTGAAACACATAAATAAACAATAAACCGCAGGATACAGATATAATATTATAAACAGTGACCCATCACAAAAAATCAACAAGAACTGTCGCCATCACATGCACACTGCTATATTGTTTATAGTATTTAATTACCCCGTCTGATGGGATTTGGACCACTGTGCCGATATCATCAAAACACAATTATTTTTATTATTATATCTACTAACAAATAAAGTTTTAATAAAAAGTTAACATGAGGAGAAATATTTTGTTTTTCATGGTAGTTTCTAAAACATGGCCACACACACAATGTCACATCGCACTCTGGGCATTTATACTGGGACATTTTCCTTTTTTTAGAAATGGCGCACACTCGGCAGGCTCGGTGAAGTTTTTGAGAATTATTTCCCTTTATTGGGTGGGGCATATGTTTTGCTAATGCCTTAGCAGTTAGTCTCAGAGGTAAATCGTGTGAAGAGCGAGAATGAGGCTCAGATCGGGAAATTTCATGATATTTTTGCAACAATTGTCGTATTACGGCTAATTGGAAATCTGCTAAACTAACATTTTTATTTGTAATTGATTTAAAAGCTATATGAGAGTTCAATAAATACAGATCAATAATATGGAAGGCCACTTTTTTATACCACTTAATTGTTTTTCGCAGGCAATTAATACTACTTAACATCAAGTCCACTTTGTCAACAGAACCCATACACTTATTATGGTCTAGAACGCACTTGGGTTTCATAATTGGTTGACGAGTTTTCCAATCAACTTTTCCCGTCATGTCCACGGAGTCGTCATGTAAGGTTGTTAGCATGTGAACTTCTCTTTTATCGCACCACTTTAAAGCCAACAGAAGTCCACGATGTTGTGCTTTCATTTCACCCTTTTTAAGTTTATTAAATTTTGCCATGCCTTTTCATGTCTTCCGCACCGTACCACATGCATTGGTTTTGTTCGTATGGAGAAAATCATATAGTTGAGGGCTACTGTACCAATTATCAATAAAAAGATTTTCTTTTATTTAAATAATCTTGAAGTAGTGTTGTTACTACAGCCCCCGAAACCCCGAGACATTCAGAGTCAGTTATGTCAGTCCCTTCGCCACAATAAATAATGAAGTCTAATATAAAACCCGTCTTCACGTCACACAATACAAATATTTTAATTCCAAACCGGTGACGTTTGGATGGTATATTATTTTCATAAGGTATCAAAGTTTTTTTGAACATTTTTCGGGTATGGTCAGTTAGGATTTTAATTTTGTAAAGTCGGTCACCAGGAATTTGTGTGTCGGGGTTTGAGAAGTGTAACATTCGCAATATAATTTCGTAACGATCCCTAGACATGGTTTCTTCCGAAAATTGTACTAGCGAGCAATCGGTCAGTGGACCAGTGTTCTTCGATAGTAAGATGTCAGTTTCTCGTCATTAACATTAACAGTGCAAAAAAAAATGTGGGAGGAATGCAGATCACGCCAAACTCTGGGAATTGAATAAAAATGCACTTTCTAGATGAAAAAAGTGTGTAGAAATTCATTAAAAAAAGAATTAAGGCGCGGAAGAATAAATTGAGGGAGATACAGCCGATCAAAGTTTAATAAATTGCACTTCGCGATCTGATATTATCACCATATTCGGACAGTCCGCCGCCATATTTTGTCACGAAAATCAAATTAAAAACTTTTAATACTTTTGAAATTTCAGTAGTGCCATCCAAAAAATAAAAAGTGTTGCCATATAATAATATCAATGCATGGAAAATTCTGAAAATTAAATATCATTTGCCAGATTGGTAGTTTATTATTTAAAATCTTGTAAATACTTAATTAATGTATATATATATATAACCTAACCTAACTGTGATTTTCTATAACAAAAAAATGACCCTTTAATAACGCCCACTCGCGTCCCCTTTAGAGTTTTATCCCAGTTTTCAAGTAGTTTGTGGGCTACATAGACGGTTTGTGATTTAATACTAATACATTTTTTTTCATGTTATTTCCTGTTACACAAAATTGCCCCTTTAATAACGCCTGCTCGCGTCCCCTTTAGAGTTATATCCCAGTTTTCAAGTAGTTTGTGGGCTACGCTAGGTTTGTATAGACTGGTTTGTGATTTAATTCTAATACCTTTTTCCCATGTTCTTCTGCCTACTCTAACCCAAACTAAACACCTAACCTATTTTGTAAAAAAATATTATTATTATATGGCAACACTTTTCTTTTTTTGGTTGGCACTACTGAAATTTCAAAAGTAAATAATTGTTAATTTGATTTTCTTAAGTCATAATTGATAAATAAAACATGGTTCCTATGTATCGCGTACGAAGTTTCAAAACCCTATAACTCAGTTAATAGTGCCGACCCCCACCTAATTCTTTCAGATTCGGATTCCCCAGCCCTAAATTAGTCTAAATCAAGTTCAATTTCGGTTATACTCCCATAAACCGAATATTACCCTCAGATCGCGAAGTGCAATTTTATTAAACTTTGATCGGCTGTATCTCCCTCAATTTATTCTTCCGCGCCTTAATTCTTTTTTTAATGAGTTTCTACACACTTTTCTCATCTAGAAAGTGCATTTTTATTCAATTCCCAGAGTTTGGCGTGATCTGCATTTCACCCAAAAATGTACGTTTCTTCGACAGATGTGTCAACCCATTTACGAAGTCTGGATTTTTGGGAAGGTTCTTGTTTTGATATGGTGGCTATTTAATATTGATTAGTTTCGATCACCATTTTTGTCACTATTTCTTTGTTCAAGAAGTATTCAAAAAAGTCAATTTCCGATGAATTACCAGAAAATAAAGTGGATGGATCAAAACCTGACACAAAATCATCAAATTCATGAACTATTGGAATAAATGGACCAGAGGTCCAAGAAGAAAAGCAGTCTGCATTTACGGTATAGTCTAAGTTAGGTGTACGAGAGTCATGATCTTGGCTTGTCCCGGGGGCGTTTATTTCACTGTCACTAACTTCTTCAGTAATTGGTATATCTTGATCATCTTCACTTATTTCTAAATCAGAGTCCATGTCTAAAAATGTTTCATAAATTTCGTCTTCCGTAAGACTGGGGTTTGCCATTTTTAAGGGAGTTCAATTTTGATATATAAACGGTAAGCCTATAAATATAGACAGATATATTACTATTTAGGTTGTCCACAAAATTAAGAAATAAAATCACAAAATAAAGTCAATCAAAAAGTCTTGAGTAAAATAACTATTTTTAAAACACGTCACGTCACAAGTTCACAAACAAACGAAAGTCAATCAAAAAGTCTTGAGTAAAATAACTATTTTTAAAACACGTCACGTCACTTAAGTTCACAAACAAACTAATGTATCACAGAAAAATAAATTACTTAAAAAGATTCGCAAAATAGAAATCGGTCAATATTTTACATCGACGCATAAGTCCATCAAAGCAGATAAGATCACCTAAGAAATACTATGGATGACACAACGATTCAGCGGCGCGACATTCAAATGACTGAATGAAGATTTAACGAATCATCGCTTTCACAATGTTTTATGTAAACAATTTATTATATTTTAACCAGCAAACGCCAGATGTCAGTAAGAAAAAGGATTGAACTATTTTTTGGTTCAGTTATCTGCTAAATTCGTCGCGTATTTACGTAGTATCAAGCCGCTAAGGTGAAACGCATGATATGATGCGCGTAGCGTGGGGGGCACGAATTATTTTCGCATGAATTGATGCGCGTAGCGGCGAAAAAGTTAAGAATAGGGAAAATAAGTATGTAAAAGCGAAGATACAACTAGGCGTTCGTGATAAATAATTATCAGATTACATTTTTTAGTAATATTTCGGAATCAGTCCTGCCTAGATCTAATAACCCATAGACATATGAATATTAGTAGACCTGCCCTAAGTGATTAAAAACGTATTATCCCCACTCCCCATACCGGTTCTATTGAGCCGGCTGGGCTCGCGTACGGCCTCAAGTGATATTTGAAAACGTGACGTCATCATTCTTGTGCGAACTATGGTCGAGGCATCATCGGTTCATTTTACGAAATAACACGGCAAAATGTTTACTTGTACTATGAAAACTGGTAAAAATAGATGCGAAAAAAGAGAATAAACCCAATTGTCGTATTACATTCCATATATAAGCATTATTTTATTTTATTTTAAGCATATTCACATCGTATAATATGAATAAGTTGTTACTATCACATCGAGAAACGTCTGGACGCGAAACACAAAGCTGGTTGGTTGCTGGGAAGTAAATTATGAACATTTATAAAAGTGTCTTAACTAAATACTCTGAAACTAACTACGACTCTGAATATAGAAGCTGCCTTACTTTGCCGAATTTGGACTTCGCAAATTTGTTCATAACGTGGCGAGTAATTTGCGCTCCCATGTAAAAATGTCTATTCATTCAAAGCAGATTTTACTTTTAAGAAGTAAATGGTGATATTATAATGCGAGATGCCTATTTACTGTCAGATTGATTTATTGACGAATCACAGTCAGCTTCACTCCCTTCGTTCTTCAACAGTTGATTTTACCCCTCGCCTTTATCTTCTCGTCTATTAATTCCTATGTCTGTGTAATAACCATTTTATTATTTTTGGACTGAAGGATGACAATTCACACAGTTTCAGCTGTGAGGGGATATTGTTATACATATATTTTAGAACCGAGATATGAGAATAGTTTTTGATAAGCCGCTCTGTTGCTTGTTGGAACGGAAAGCTCATTTCTTCCCTTACGTCTGGTTTGATGTTTGTGTTTGGCTGTTTTCATTTTGTTTTTATTTTTATGAACATGGATTACTATTTTTTTTTATAACACTGTCGGACATCTAGTACGTTAAATTCCTTGAAGAGAGCATCGCTCGAATATCTGAAAGGTTTCTTCATAATAACACGTAAAATAGATTTCTCTGCCTTCAATAACGGGTTTAATGTTGTTCTTCTTGTATCTCCCCACCCACTCCCCACCCAATGTAACCGTAGGTTATGATTGAGTTACACAGCCCGTAGTATATGTTTTTTAAGTCTTGTTTTTTGAAAATTCCCGTAGTGAAATAAATATGTGTATCAGTGTGCGCACTCTTTTAGCTACATTTTCAATCTGGTTCTTCCATTTGAGGTTATAATAAATTATAACGCCTTAATATTTAATAAATTTAACACAAGATTAGTTACTTGGATGTTTTATTTGAAAACTTTATTTTAATGATAAAAATTTTATCTTATATTAGAAGTTGGAACTTAAGTTCCAACTTATAATTTTTTTTAAATTTAACCTTTTGAACGCGTTAATTTGCTCCGTTTTATCTATACCCGTACGCAGTACATATTTTCAAATACCTATGCACGAAATTAAATAAAATAGTTTTACCTACCAATAAAACTTATATTATGTACCTAACCTCATTTAAAACCTTTATTGAGAGAAGCATTCTCAAATTCCCTTTCGCGTGGCACTTTCCCGCTCTTTTTCAGCACCTTATGTTGGACAAGTGGTCACCAGATGCTACACAAAAGTAAAGCGTCCCCTATGCGACTTTTGTTTACGGCATTCTTTCTCATTAGTTCTCACCAGGCAGTGATTGCCTAGGTTTTAAATGAGGTTAGGTACATAATATAAGTTTTATTGGTAGGTAAAACTATTTTATTATGTAGCCTGAACCGTCATTTAAAACCTTTATTGAGATCTGTTTGTTATCGACTGGTGACCACTAACGCTAATGTGATCTATTATAATACGTCAAAAACTGGAATACCTACTCACGTGTTACAGTGGGTGGAATAGGGAGGCTACAGACAATGCCCTATTTACCTCTAGGGGAGTATTAACTTCCCTTCTGTAGAATTTGGCAAAGGTGTCCCGGCTCCTCCAGTTCCCTCGAGCCAGGATGTCATCCAATCTAAAATTATCCAGCCAGTTAAGTGACGCCACTGCTGCCCGTACACTTCCCGGGGCAGCTGTGATCTTAGCTTCTTCTAGAATTGTTTTGACCCAACGGGCGATGACTGTTCTTGAAGCTGCCTTAACTGCTCCCGATGTAGTGATGAAGAGTTCTGTTAAATTCTGCTTTGTTTCCCTCCGTTCTTTGGAGGTTTCAATCAGTTTCTTAATCCAGTATGCTGGGTCTATATTTGGCTGATTTCCGTTTCTCAACCTCCAACCTGACTGTTGGTATGTAGCAGAGTCAGTTTTGGATCCGAAAACTGGCCATAACGAGACCCCTTCCTCATTTATGAATAGTTTGTCTGGCGAACACTGTAACAAGGTCAGGTCATGCACTCTTCGTCCCGAAGCTAACAAAAGTAAAGTCGCTGCCCTTCTCGAGACTTCAAAGAGACTCAACTTTTTGGGTGGGTTAGCTTCTAACCAGGTCAACACCATTCTGGGATCCCAGATAGGAGGCTTAGACAGTTTAGGATGCTTTAATGCTGCGGCTTTGAGAACTTGTCTGACTAGAGGGTGTGAGCTTAGGTTTCCTTCTTCCGGGCTACTGAAAGTTGTTACTACCGATTTATGGAGTCGAATTGTGCTGGGAGAAAAATTGTCTTCTAAACTAAGATCTGTTAAAAATCTTGCCAGGTTACTTCCTGTAGGGACATTCGGGTTTACCCCGTGATTTAATGCCCACTTTTGCCACCTAAGCCATGCCGGTTTATATGTTTTAAGTGTGGATTCTCTCCAACCTGACTTTAAAAATTCTTTCTGTTTGTCCGACCAATCTGTTAATGACTGACTCCACCCCGGCACTTCCACACCTCCAAAATAAAATCCTCTACTTGTGGAGGGGGTTTCAAGGTTCTGGTGTCTATCAGCACTTCTGTCAGGTTCATTATGGTGAAAGGAGGGCTCGTCGCTCGACTTTTCAAGTCTGGTCTCCAGAATACTTTCTTCCATCTCGGGGCTACAATCAGGTATAGGCCCTTGGCCCGGTTGAGGTGTGCGAGAACTCTCGGCATGAGGCACGGAGGGGGGAACACCCAAGCTAGAGGAAAATCCCACTCTCGAGTCCAAGCGTTGACAAAACTTGCCTCTTTGTCGAATACATTTAGGGACACATAATCTTCTACAACGTGAGCTGTCTCCGATGCAAACAGGTCTATAGTTGGTCTCCCCCATTTTGCAAAAATCAATTTTGTTGCTGCTGGTAAAAGATGCCACTCCGGAGGTTCGCGTTTTCTGGAGAGTTGATCTGCCACCTCGTTGAACCTTCCTGGTAGGTAGTGAGCAGACAGTGAAATGCGATACGTGTCTGTCATCTGAAGGACTTGACGAGTCGCTTCGAGCAATGTCTTGGATCGTGTGCCGCCTTCGTTGCGAAGGTACGCAACCACCGATTTGTTGTCTGACTGGATCAGGAGACCCGAGTCTGACAGCTCTGGCCCGTGAGGAGTAAGTGCTGCCAGCACGGCGAGCATTTCCTTGACATTGCTGTGGAGAGGTTGCTGTGTTTGGGACCAAGCTCCACTCAATCTGAGGTCGTCTAGCTGCGCACCCCATCCCCAGTCCGAGGCGTCGGTCGTGAGGGTATGACGAATCACTGCTTGATGCATTGGTGACCACGTCTGCAGGGACCTGCTCCACCATCTCAGCTCCTCTATCGCTGTTCGAGGAATGGGATGGAGTCGTCTCGGTTTGAATGCAGGCAGCTTGCGACTGGCACACTGTAACATGCGAAGGTTAAGCCTGCCTCTATGAATGGCGAAACTAGCAAAATTGAGGGTACCCAAGAGGCTCTGGGCCTGCTCAAGTGACCACCTTCCTAGATTAATGTATTGTTTCAGTAAATTTGTTATTTTCGCTATTTTAGTTTGCGGGAGGCCTTTTAAGCCGTCCCTTGAATTCCATGAAATTCCCAAATATTCAATTTTCTGAACTGGACACAGAGTGGATTTACTGAATTGTATTATCCACCCAAGAGTTTGTAACATTGAAATAGTTTCGAATGTATGCATTTTCAATATATTTTCATTTTGATGTACTATCAAAAAATCATCTAGGTAAACAATTATTCTGAGACCTTTGTCTCTTAATTTTTGCGCTATCCAATTGGTAAGTGAAGCAAAAACCTTTGGAGCTGAGGCTAGTCCAAAAGGCAAACATGTCATTTGAAGCAGTTCTCCATTAAAAATCAGTCTCAAAAAACGGCGATGATTCTCATGAATTGGAAGGTGAAAGTAGGCTTGAGAAAGGTCCACTTTAACCATCCAGTCGCCTGGTTGAATAAATGTTGCAACCTTATTAACATTAATAAGTCTGAATTTGCTAATAGCTAAGAAATTGTTCAAACGACGAAGGTTGAAGACCGGCCTAAATGACCCGTCTTGCTTCGGTATGAGAAACATCCGTGACAGAAAGGAAGGCGATATTGAAGCTGATTCCAATATCTTTTCCTTTTTCATTTTGTCTATTTGTCGTGTCATTTCGTCTGTGATTTGGGTTTTATAAGTTGAGCTTACCGTGTCTGCCACTATACTTAGAGGGGGTTTCTGCCGAAAGGGTAGCTTGTACCCTCGCAACATGGTTAGCAGTGCTGGTGGTGCTTCTAATTCTTCCCATTTGCTTATGAAGTGCTGCAATTGCCCCCCCTGAAACGCCTTCTCCGGATAGTCATAGCCTATCCTTGTTGCCAAAATTCCTTCTTGGTTTGGCTGGTCCCCTCTTGTCCGCACCTCTTGCATCTTGATTAGATCGCCCTCCGCGGGGGGCTTTGTTGTCTCGGAAGGGCTTGTTGTCCCGAAACGTCCTGCTTTCCCGAAAGGGCCTGCTCTCACGAAAAGGCTTCCTCACTGGCACTTTCTTGGGCATCTGCGAGCTGGTTGATGGCTGAGGGTCGAAGCTTGAATGTGGGAAGCATTTATCCAGTCCTCCCATCCGCTGAATCTGGGATTCTAGCTTCATTGGTTCAAAAAGATAACCCGCTGCTGGAGGAATATTTTTGACTGCCTCCCGTACGTAGCGGCTCTTTATCTCGTTAAGGATTGCATCCCTACGATGCTGGATCGCATTTGCTCTCCTTCCACAGACCATCTGCAGGACATCTTTGGTCACTGTCTGATATTGCGTATCCGGGGCAAATAGCGACTCCACTTTCTTGAAGAGGGAACCTGCTGACAATTCCTTGCCTTCCTCTGCACTCCAGTTTACCAGTTCCTGAAGAGATTTCTTGAGGCACTCATTTTGCTGCAACAGGGCATGGCTTAGTGACCCGCAAAATTTGTCAAGTGACCCCGCGTATTGCTCTGCCTTATTCAAATGCAGAAACTCTCCATTAACCTCCAACTGGTTGAACATGGGGTTGGCCAGGTATTTTCTTACGACCTCCCCATACCTTACTTCGTTCCATTCAGGCGAACCGAAGTGTTGTAAATCTTCGATTTTCTTTACGCGGTTTGCGTCCGCCTTATGGGTCCCCGAAACGATCAAGTACACTTGACAAGTCCACGTGCTTGACGATTTCACTTGACGAGGGACTTGAGGCGACTTGAAGGTGCCGTCAAGTCCACGTGCCGCAGTCGTTTACCGCCCTGTGCCCAGGAAAGTGGCTGTCGCAAAAATTAATAATGGTTTCCAACGCAGACAAGGCATTCCTTGCTATAACTCTAGCGGTATCTATCACAGAAAAACTTGTCAAGTCGCGTCAAGTCGCATCAAGCGCAAGGTGGTTCAAGTGCCGTCAATCAAAATTCAAAGTACTTCGAACAGCCTCGCTGTTATAATATAATGTATTATCTTGAAATAATTATACACTTAAAATAATTATATACGGGAAAAATCGTTATAAATTCGGAGCTACTTCGCAACGACAACGCCAGCGACGGAATTTAAAACGCTAATGAGAAAGAATGCCGTAAACAAAAGTCGCATAGGGGACGCTTTACTTTTGTGTAGCATCTGGTGACCACTTGTCCAACATAAGGTGCTGAAAAAGAGCGGGAAAGTGCCACGCGAAAGGGAATTTGAGAATGCTTCTCTCAATAAAGGTTTTAAATGACGGTTCAGGCTACATAATGTCAAATTATAGGATTCTGGCATGATTTATTGGACTATATAGACAGAACAGATTATTGTCCAACTTATGAAAACAAATCCTCGTGTGTCAACACTCTTAGATGTTTATAAAAACAAAAACATAAAATTTCATACAAAGACGTACCTTATCTTTTTAATGTGGTCCCGCCATTCACTCGGCGTCATAAATAAACCACTCTCGGTGTGTTTGTACTTAGGCCAATGCTTTGATAGACACAAGTGGGACACCATGATCACTTATCATTGTTAGTTATGAAAAGTTGTGAATGACATACTAGTACTAACGCCATCCGTTGACAAAAATGTAAACTAAAGGACTAAAAGGCGCGGAGAGGCGCACTTGATTATCGATCTTTTTTTATGAAATACAATTTTATTTTTGAGAAATTCTTGTAGATGTCAGCATCGTGATAGTTCTACGAATATCCAAGTGAGCAAGAAATACATTTATGTCAAAAGAGCGCTGGAATATCGGCCATCAAAGTTTCCGTATCAACTGTTGATACAGCCGCGTGTGAGTATAGACTTTTTGCCGTAACAACAGTTGATACGGCCGCGTGCAAAGAGTTAAACATTTCCCGAGGACTAAAAATTGCCAGCACAGTAATCCTGGTTCTGTGAAAATCTCCGGAATCAAAAGCTCTATTGCCAAGACATAGTTGTATGGCGTTTTTATCTCTACGAGGGATGTTTAGTTTTTTAGAAAATAGGGCAATCATTTTTACGATTTTTCTCTTTTTTTATTTTTTATAATGATGCAGAAAATTTTGTATTTATTTATAATATATAATTGGGAAACACTACCACCGGAGATACTCACTTCCTCATGAATATTGTGATTGTACTCAATCTTGATCTCATAGAAGACTTGTCCATAGTTGACTTTGGTGACCGGATTCCATGTTATATTAAAGGTATTCCAGTCACCCAGGATGCTGATAGAAGTGGGATCCACTGACTCTGGGATGACGTTAATAATTTCTTTGTCAACTGGAAAACAAAAACAATACATTAAATAGAATTATTAATTTAAAATTATGTAAAGGGGTTTGATGATAATATGTTAATAAATAATTAGTGATATTAAAATAACATTCAATACATCTAAACTTCTCAAAAAATTAAGATTAAATGTAGCAGAAAAGAAGCACTTATGTTTCCAATAAATTTAATTCAAACATTGTTCATGTATGAGAAACATAGACATTCAAAAAATATGTGTGCATGAACGGAATAAACGATGGGACCGGGAGCCATTTTGGTATTCAAAAGTTGGGTCGAAAACTATCTCAAAGCCAACTTGTTTACAGGCTTGGGAGCCTTTCGAGGTGTCAAGTGATTAAGTCAGTGCTGTGCCATAATAGAGCAACAACAGTTTGAAAATGGCGACAATTGTTGTTGGTACTCGTTGTTACTACTGGTTTGTGTGTTTTTTTACCGCGACCATAATAAAAGTGGTTAGATTATTTTAAACAGTGAATTTTGCTTGGCAACAGCAGTAACTTTGTAATTTGGCAATTGCGCGCCCAGACCTTTACACTACTCGGCCTTGCATTTTATCTAAGGACGCATAAAATCTTCAGGCAGGAAACAATTGTATTATTTATAATAAACGGTAATAATAAGTAACTTGCGTGTATTTAAAAATGTTTTTCCTTTGTTTTTACTAGTGTTTACAGAGTTATTTAAACGCCTTCTCAATTAAAGTAAATTTTTTGTTTGCCACTTTGAGATTTCTATAGCGCGTCAATGTGGTGATATTTAATACATTTGGATTTTGGAGACAATCTTTTTAATTTCGATTCTAATGTGAAGTAAAACCCAGGTTTGTGTAGAATGCTTTGTTTTTAGACGAATTGTAAATAAATGCAATTGCAACTCCAATGAGTTTGGAGTTGACATTGCATTTATTTTTCCTTTTTCTTTCCTTCTGTAATCCTTTAGGTACTGTTTGTATGTATAAGCTAATCCAAAGATATACTACACAAATGTTTGAATGGAGTTACAGGAGAATACAATGCAAAACTGAATGGAAAAAGAAGTAAGGACCCCGAGGAAGACATAGTACGATGAAGTGAATCATACACTTGTTGTCGCATTATGTCAAAAGTCAGTTAATGTGGACGAAGCAAGGGGTGTGCCAATACAGAGATGTGTGGCAATCCATCCTCTCTGCCTAACCCTGAGAAGAAATGGTAATGTCATCATATCTTCTGTCTTTCTCGTTTTCATACATAACGTGTGAGAAGAAGATTTTTGTGTAAGCATTTTAGGATGGTCGTCGATGATGATCGCATACAATCTCTCTTTATAATAGATACTGTCACATTCAAATATGTACTGTTTAGTTGTGTTTAGTTCACAAGGTGACAAGGTGTCTTAAGGTTTCTATTGGCATTGTGTTTTATCTCGGGACTCGTGCTGTCCTTATAATGAGGAAGGAGTGAATGCATGAAAATCAATGTGTACAGATGTTATTACGTACCAGGGTTCATCTGTATGTCAGGATCCACAACTGCGATCATGTTGACATTGGAGGTGGTAACCACATTCAAAGTGGCCCTGTTTTGCCCGCTCAGATCTGATATGACCGCATTAGAGTCGTCTTGCAGCCAGATCAAACGTTGGCTGAAGTAGCACAACGGGCCCGTTATTGTGGTTCCAGATAAGGATGTTATTAGAGTTCCAGATACCTAGAATTATTATCAATAATAGACAGCATATTTTAAAAATATGTATTATGTAGCATAGGCTTTATTTAAAACCTATAAAGTGAGATAAACATTACCATTTTGCAGCCAAATCGACGTTTCTTAACAATTTCGTGTGTAATTCTTAGTTTAAATCTCCCGCCAATGTCACCTGCTAGTTCCAAATGCATCCTTGAGGCGGAGCGAGTAGTGGGACGCCACCAGTGATGCTATAATTTCATGTTTCATTAGCATTTATTTTGCGAAGGTCAAACACGTTTGGTTTGTTTACAAACATCAAATACCGTAAAATAACCTGTTTTTCAGTATTTTTTTTTCGAGGTTATTAACAGTGTGACTGTTCGAACTCCGTAAAATTGCGATTTATAGAGTTTCGTGTGTTTTTGTTTAGTGTTTTTTGTATTTTCGTGATTATGTCGGATTCCAAACGTTCCGAGAGCGGGGAACCGAATTTTCGAGGGCGGAAGTCATGAAGGTGATCCACACGGACACGCGGGGCAGCGTCCGAGGGTCTGCGGCGAAGACAAAGCCAAGAAGCAGAGGGTTTGTGAATTAGCTCCCGCCGACCCGCGAATTAACGTATTAACGCAGCAGATGTCCCAGATGCACGAAATGTTGCGTCTGCTGCTGGAGAAGCGTTCGGAGGCTCCCGTCGGTGGCGCCTCGGATGACGATGACGAGGACAGCATCCCCTGGACACCCCTGCGTCGCTTCGGGAGGAATTGGCAGGAGATTTGGGAATGGGACTCGTCCATCCGAATAAGCCGTCTCGTGACTTGGATCTCGGGGAATGGACAACTGACCTAAAGCAGCCGAAGATACCATCGGCCGACCCAGGGAGGGTGAAAAAAGTGGAGCTCCTTCAGCATCTGGGGACGGCCAACTGGAACAATGTCCGCTACCTCAAGATCCAGAAGTCGTATGCCGCAACCCCTCTCTTCTCAATGTTGGCATTGAACCCTGAATTGAAGCGCCTAGCTCAGGAGGAATTGGCCAGTACGTCAACGGACTCCTTCTGCGGCTCCCTGACCAATGCTCTTTTCCCTGCAGGCTGATCTCCTGAAGGCCTCCTTGCAGGAGCTGGTCAACTGGAGTGCGGAACCAGGCACGAAGCTGAGCAATTCCACTCTTTTCGAGAAGGTGCAGTCTCTCTTCGCGGCGGGGTCTGAGTCCCAGAAGGTGTCCAAAGACATCATGCAGATGGTCTGCGGAAAACGGGCTAGCCACATTGAGTATCGACGAGAGGGGGCATTGCGAGGCATCAGTGACGGATACGTCCGAGATGCCTTACGGAAGATTCCGCCCACATCGGAATATCTCTTTGACCCGAACCTCCTGTCGGCCCAGCTGGATAAGTTGGGGGGAGTGAAGAAGTGCCTCGCTCCTCAACCTAGCACGTCGCGACCAGCTCCTCCCGTTAAACCTGTGACTGTGCAGAACTCGCAGCCCTTTCGTCCTAGAGTACAGCAGGGGAGAACCATCGCGAGAAGGGAGCACCCTGAGAGTCGAGGTCCAGAACCAGCCCGTAGGGCCGCTAAAGCTTTCCCTCCCCGAGGTAGGTTCCGGCCCAAGGAAAGAGCAGGGAAGCCAGACCGTAAGAGGTTTTAACAGCGGGCCCTCTTTTCAAGGGGGTCAGTTGCGCTCATTCGCAGGTAGGTGGAGGAACCTTGGCGCCCCTACTATCATCCTTAAGATGTTAGATGGCTACCGAATTCCATTTTCATCAAAACCTCCACTAAATAATAATATTGATTTATTTAACTCCCCTTTCGCCACTAAGGACGGGTTGTTTCGGAAAATTTGAACAATTCATCAAATTTCAACGTTCATTTTCGGGTTCTGTGAAAGATTTATTCAAGTTCTGTTTTTATATCATTGTAGGTTAGTTGCTTGACAAAACTTAAATAAAAACAGAACTTTAAAAAGTCTTTCACAGAACTTGAAAATGAACGTTGAAATTTGATGAATTGTTCAGATTCTCCGAAACAACCCGTCCTAAGACTTCTGTGGCAATGACAGAACAAATAGAAAAACTCAAAGCCCTTAAGGTTTTAGAGTCGGCACCTGCCCCTCCCTCATTTATTTCTAACATGTTTCTGGTCCCCAAATCAGATGGCTCAAAGAGGCCGGTCTTTAACTTAAAGTATTTAAACAATTTTCTGACTGTCAGTAAATTTCGTCTGGTAAACGTTTATCGAGTTCCTACTTTTCTACAACCGAATGACTGGATGGTTAACCTTTTCTATGCGTCATTAATTTGTATCACTTCGTTCACACGCGGGGCTATTTATCATCAATCTAATTTATGACTTTAAACAATAATCACGCATGGATTTTAAAATTTGTTTTAAAAAATACGTCGCTTATGTCTTGAATTATCTTTTCAAGTATAAATAAACAATCCGAACATCAATGAGACTTGATAAAAATTCGAAGTATATAATATTCGTAATCTGATACGGTATACCCGGGCGGCCATGTTTATATTTCAAAGATAACGATACACATGCTTATAAACATACCGGAGTAGAGCTCTTCAACTGTGGTGCGATGTAAGTGGTTGATTTATGGGTGCGATGTCGCGTTTGACTGGATACATGAAATATTGACACACTTAAAAAGGTTCATATAATAAAAAATAACTACACTTAAATTTACAAAAATAATGAAATAATTTTTCTGTTATTATGTCACCGTAAATATGTATCACTTAATATATTTTTTTATCGTGATAAATTTTGAAACAGTTCTCAACGCATAACGGCACATTGCACTCTAAGCACATAAATTTAGTAAGTTTTCTGACTTTGGGCTTCAGTGTTGAAGTGGCACAGACACGACACCTTCGACGAGGGTTTGTGTTTTTTGCTGAAGGGGGAACTTTAATGGGCATGTGTTTGGAAACAATTTTCGATGATAAACGCATCGGGTAATCTCTTGATGTTGTGGGACGTAAAATACTCGGCAAAGTTTTGTGATATTTCTCTAGTAATTGCTCAATCACAGCCATTTGGAAATCAGCCAAACTGACTTTTTTTGATGTTACAGTTTGGTATATTATGTGAGCATTTAATAAATACAAATCAATTATATGAAATGCAACTTTCCTGTACCATTTGAGTGACTTCCTCATACAACTTAAGTTGCTTAGCATCATATCAGCTTTGTCTACTAGACCCATGTTCTTGTTATAGTCTAGAACACATTGTGGTTTTAAAATGGGCTCTCCTGTCGATCTATTTATTTTTCCCGATGGTCCAACAGAACCATCATGAAGAGTGGTCAGCATATGGATTTCACGCCTATCGTGCCATTTCAAAGCTAACAACGGTGATTGGTGCTTTGATTGGATTTCCCCTTTCTTCAATTTAACAAAAGTGCCATGCCTTTCCTGTTTTTCCGAACAGTGCCACAAGCATTAGTTTTTTTTTCGTGTAAATATTTAACCCCTCCGACTTTTCGCGAACTTGAACCTAAAATGTCTTTATCGAAATGTCAATTTCACGAAAACGTTGTGTTATTACCGCCTCACAATCAAAGCTCTATAAATGAAACATTACTGAACGGAGCCGAATAGTAAAAACTGTTTTAGAAAGGTTACAAAATAGGCTTTCAAATTGTTGTATCATAAATAAATATTAACATTTGTAAATATTTAAATTTAGAATGGAAACATGAAAAAATTGTACAAATGACTCACCTGTAATGTTTTATGTAAAAACGATACTAAAATCACGGATAATGTAAAAAAAAAAAACACTTATTTCATCGTAAAAATGTACAATAAACAATTCTGTCACTTCACTTTTTGACCATTTCATACAAAATATATTTTTAAAAAAATAATTAAACTTGCGAGGCGGGTCGGCACGTCAAACGGCTTTCTTGGCGTCGTTTTACGATTTGGCGGGTAAAATTTGCTTCCACTGAGTAGGTCTTTTTACGGGTTTCTATGGATAACTTTGAATAGAGATGTGAAGCTTCATTCAATACGAATATTCTACTTTTTGTTTTAGGGATGTCACTAGAAGAATAACGGAGTTATGACGGTTTTTGTGGAAACACACGCGTTGACGTGTAAACACGCTTATTGTACTTGACTGCTATCGTTATTTTATCGTGTATATCTGCTTACGTTGCTGACCGGTTAAATAAATTTGGACTAGTGTACCAGTTGTCGCACCACAAATTATGACCCTTTCCGAAATAATCTGACAAAAGGGTGGTTACAACGCCTCCCGAAATACCAATACCTTGAGTATCATTTTTTTATGTATCAGAACCAACATAAATTATAAAATCGAGAATGAAACCCGTCATGACGTCACACATCACAAACATTTTTATTCCAAATCGGTGACGTTTAGATGGAATGTATTGCTTGAATAATAGACGGCCTTTGAAAACGATGATGCTTTCGTCAATACATAGATTTTCATGGGGCATCATAGTTGATTTAAAAATATTTCGTGTGTGGTCAACAAGAACACGTATTTTATGCAGTCTATCAGTAGGCGTTTGAATATTACTATCACTAAAGTGGAGCATCTGTAATATTATCTGATAACGGTCTCTGGGCATTGTCTTTCCAAATATTGGTGAAAAGATTATGGGGTTCGTACTCCAATGTTCCTCGATAGCTAAGTGTTTGTTCCTAGTCATGGCAAATGTTAACGCAATAAAAACGTACATTTCTGAGACTGTTGTATCAACCCATTTTGTAACTCTCGATTTTGCTGTAAAATCCATCGTCCTAACTTTATATTGATAAAATTGATTTGTTTCATCAACAATTTTTGTCATAATTTCTGTATTCAAAAAATGTTCAAAAAACATAAGTTCGGGCGTGTCTTCAGTTAACCTGGTATCTGGATTGATACCTGATGCGAAATCGTCGAATTCATAAATAATGGGTACGAAAGGGCCGGCAGTCCACAGATTTTCAACCACTTCTTCTCCTTCTTCAATGTTCATTTCGGGTTCAGAATCATGGCTTTCATGTATTTCAGCATCTTCGCAATTATTATCGACGTCACTGTCACTAATTTCAAAATCTGAATCTATTTCTAAAGTAGCACCAAATATTTCTTCGTCATTAAGACCACGACCCGACATTTTGTATTTTGGCAATAAAAATACTTTCAAAAATTGATAAAACGTCAAACTTGTACAACTTTACACTTGATTTTTCACTAAAAAAAAGTTTTAACCACGTATTTTTATTTGAAAATAATCTAACACTGACGAAATTTTATATTTCTTCAATAGTTTGAATGAATTTATGTAACTGAACTTATTTTAAAATATGATAAATCAGATGAATGTACACTGTAATTAAAAAAGTTCATATCCACGAAAAAGCAAACAATAATTCGATAAAACAATGTAATCTACACGGCGAGCGTCTCTGTTTGAGAATCTTATAAAATGCGCCTGCGCAATAACGTGTGTAAAGACGCGGGAAGAATTCAAACTGATTCATTTTTCGCTCTGAGTTGGAAGATCCCTTCAAATCTTTATATCGATGATTAGGATACGTATTATGGATAAATATCGTAAGATGTCAGTAGTGTAAAGATGTGAGATTTTTTAAGAGTATAAGTTTTACCGTGCTCAAGCATGTTTCATACCCATAACGCCGAAGAAACTTTGCGTCGCACAGATGTGCCACCCGCGTACAGGGCATGTACAGTGCGTCGCAGGCGTGCGTCTCCCGCAGAGAAAAGGTTAAAGTGGACCTCACACATGCTTACTTTCATGTACCTGTGAGTGAGCAGCATAGATGTTTCCTTAGACTTATCTATAGGAATGAACTCTTGCAGATGACATCCCTCCCCTTTGGCTTGGCCACCGCACCTAAGGCATTCGCAACCTTCACTAACTGGTTAGCGCAGGAACTGCGGAAGAGAGGGATGAGAATTCTAGTGTATCTGGATGATTTTTTATTAGTAAACCAATGCCTGCCTACTTTAAAACACCAGTCTATTGAAATGGTGGAGTTTTTGCAAGGCTTGGGATGGCATATACAATTTGATAAGTCAATATTAGAACCATCACAACAAGTTCAATTTCTTGGTATCAGCTGGAATACTCTAACTAATGAAAAGTCTCTCCCTCAGAACAAGGTTTCAGCCCTATCTTATTTGTTAAAGGGTTTAATTCAGACGGGTAGGTGGTCACTAGATAAGGGGCGCAGCCTCTTGGGCTCTTTAAACTTTGCTAGTTTTGCAGTTCCAAGAGGCAGGCTCAACAGCCGGTACATACAGAAAGGGTGCTTAGGACTCAGACACTACCACCCTTGGGAGTCATCACCAATTCCGGCAGCTACCGCTCGGGAATTGAGATGGTGGGTTCGATCGCTCACCCTGACGTCACCTATACATCTGCCGCTGTTTGAGCATTACCTGACAACCGATGCCTCTGATCAGGGTTGGGGTGCCCAGCTGGACGAAAAGCTTCTCAGCGGTGTGTGGGCTGATGACCAGCTGAATCTTCACTCCAATGTAAAGGAGATGCTCGCCGTGTTGGCTGCCTTGTCTCCTCACGCGCTTGAGCTATCTGGCTCGGGTCTTCTGATCCAGTCGGATAACAGGTCTGTCGTATCTTATCTCCGCAAGGAGGGTGGTACCAGATCAACTCAACTCCTGAGCTGTACTCGACTAGTGCTAGATGTTTTGGATAAACACTGTGTCTCTATGACAGCACAATACTTACCCGGTCGTTTCAATGAAGTAGCGGACTGTCTATCTCGTCATCGTGCTGTACCCGAATGGCACTTGCTACCCTCGTTCACAGAGGTAGCATTCAGAAAATGGGGACGACCCGAAATAGACCTATTTGGCTCTAGGACAGCGCATGTGGTTCAAAGGTATGTTTCTCTTGATTTTCAGGACGACGAGGCAGACTACCACAATGCTTGGAGCAGGGACTGGGACTATCAGCTGGCTTGGATCTTCCCTCCCCCGTGCCTCATGCCGAGGGTTCTTTGCCACCTGAACAGAGCAAGGGGATTATACTTGGTAGTGGCTCCTCGTTGGGAAAGGGCATTTTGGAGAGCGGATCTGAAGTGTCGGGCCTTGGGTCCACCTCTTACGATTCACAATCTAGGAGAAGCACTGATAGACACCAGGACCAACAACCCCCCTCCTCAAGTAGAGTCCTTCACTCTGGAGATTTGGCTTTGTGGGGGTGGGACAAAAACCTAACAAGATGGTCAAGTCAGCAGAAGGAACTTCTTAGATCCGGATGGAGAAGTTCTACCCTTCGCACTTATGCTCCGGCATGGCGGAGGTGGCAGCGCTGGGCGTCAGAGAATCAGCTCGATGCCACGCGTCCCAAAGCTGAAGACTTAGCCAGGTTCCTAGCCGATCTACACATCAGAGAAAAGCTATCGCTGAGTACCATTTTAGTTCACAAGTCAGTGGTGTGTACCTTAGGCTCTCCCGAAGACAATAGAGAGCTGAGCTCCAATCCGATAGTGAAGAAGATATTAAAAGGGATATCTTTAGCTAGACTAAGGCCGTCAAAACCCCCCATTTGGGACCCGAGGATTGTATCATCATGGCTGGAGAAGAATTTGCCTCAACATATTACTCTCTTTGAAGCATCAAGGAGAGCAGCCACCATCCTGCTTTTGGCATCAGGGCGCCGAGTCCACGATCTCACATTGCTCCATTGCACAGCTGAAAGATTGTCAGTGGACAGTGAAGGCATCTCCATTTGGCCAGTGTTTGGTGGCAAGACAGATTCGGCAGACTGGCAACAATCAGGGTGGAGACTGGCTCGCTCGGAGTCTAGGAACATAGACCCTGTCTATTGGACGGAAAAGGTCATAGAACTGTCAAAGGAACGGAGAGCGCAGGCGATACTACCTAGCCTATTTATTACAACTTGTGGGACAGTGAAAGCGGCTTCCAGGGCAGTAATTGCAGGTTGGATTAGGACAGTCCTCAGGGATGCTGGTGTAGAGGATCCACCTGGCAGCATCCGTTCAGCAGTGGCATCTCTGAACTGGCTGCAGAATTATAAGCTGGACGATATACTGTCACGTGGTAACTGGAGAAGTCCCAATACCTTTGCCAGGTTCTATAGAAGGGAAATTGCAGAATCGGCTGGCCGAGTCAACACCGACCCATCTGTTGCTGACCTTTTTAACCTCTGTAACTGGTTAGCTGATTTCTGGAAATCTTGCCCCTATTTTCTTTTTAGCAAATAAATTTAAATATTATATTTGATTCACATTAGCATAATGTCACCAGGGGATAACAAACAATATCTCACTTTATAGGTTTTAAATAAAGCCTATGCTACATAATGAAAAAGTTTTACCTTACAATAAAACTTATATTATGTACTTAGCTTTATTTAAAACCTAGGCAAGGGCTGCCTGATGAGATCTAATGGAGCATGAAATTATATCGTCACTGGTGGCGTCCCACTACTGGCGCCGCCTCAAGGATGCATTTGGAACTAGCAGGTGACATTGGCGGGAGATTTAAACTAAGAATTACACACGAAATTGGTAAGAAACGTCGATTTGGCTGCAAAATGGTAATGTTTATCTCACTTTATAGGTTTTAAATAAAGCTAAGTACATAATATAAGTTTTATTGTAAGGTAAAACTTTTTCATTATTGTAAAAGACAAAACAGAAACGCTTGATTCACAGCAGTTGAAATAAGTATTTCACAAGAAATTTTAATGTCTTTTTCGGAAGGTGCAGAAACTTACATTATGTAGCATAGGCTTTATTTAAAACCTATAAAGTGAGATAAACATTACCATTTTGCAGCCAAATCGACGTTTCTTACCAAGTTCGTGTGTAATTCTTAGTTTAAATCTCCCGCCAATGTCACCTGCTAGTTCCTAATGCATCCTTTAGGCGGCGCCAGTAGTGGGGACGCCACCAATGATGCTATAATTTCATGTTTCATTAGCATTTATTTTGCGAAGGTCAAACACGTTTGGTTTGTTTACAAACATCAAATACCTTAAAATAACCTGTTTTTCAGTATTTGCGCAAAATTTACATTTTTTTTCGAAGTTATTAACAGTGTGACTGTTCGAACTCCGTAAAATTGCGATTTATTAGAGTTTCGTGTGTTTTTGTTTAGTGTTTTTTTTGTGGTTTCTTTGTGTTTTCTTGATTATGTCGGATTCCGAACGTTCCGAGAGCGGGAAAGCCGAATTTTCGAGGGCCGAAGTCATGAAGGTGATCCACACGGACACGCGGGGCAAGCGTTCGAGGGTCTGCGCGGAAGACAAAGCCAAGAGGCAGAGGGTTTGTGAATTAGCTCCCGCCGACCCTCGAATTGACCTGTTAACACAGCAGATGTCCCAGATGCAGGAAATGTTGCGTCTGTTGCTAGAGAAGCGTTCGGAGGCTCCCGTCCGTGGCGCCTTGGACGACGATGACGATGACGAGGACAGCATCTCCCTGGACACCCCTGCGTCGCTTCGGGAGGAATTGGCAGGAGATTTGGGAATGGGACTCATCCATCCAAATAAGCCGTCTCGCGACTTGGATCTCGGGGAGTGGACAACTGACCTAAAGCAGCCGAAGATACCATCGGCCGACCCAGGGAGGGTGAGAAAAGTGGAGCTCCTTCAGCATCTGGGGACGGCCAACTGGAACAATGTCCGCTACCTCGAGATCCAGAAGTCGTATGCCGCAACCCCTCTCTTCTCAATGTTGGCATTAAACCCTGAATTGAAGCGCCTAGCTCAGGAGGAATCGGCCAGTACGTCAACGGACTCCTTCTGCGGCTCCCTGACCAATGCTCTTTCCCTGCAGGCTGATCTCCTGAAGGCCTCCCTGCAGGAGCTGGTCAACTGGAGTGCGGAACCGGGCACGAAGCTGAGCACTTCCACTCTTTTCGAGAAGGTGCAGTCTCTCTTCGCGGCGGGGTCTGAGTCCCAGAAGGTGTCCAAAGACATCATGCAGATGGTCTGCGGAAAACGGGCTAGCCACATTGAGTATCGACGAGAGGGGGCATTGCGAGGCATCAGCGACGGATACGTCCGAGATGCCTTACGGAAGATTCCGCCCACATCGGAATATCTCTTTGACCCGAACCTCCTGTCGGCCCAGCTGGATAAGTTGGGGGGAGTGAAGAAGTGCCTCGCACCTCAGCCTAGCACGTCGCGACCAGCTCCTCCCGTTAAACCTGTGACTGTGCAGAACTCGCAGCCCTTTCGTCCTAGAGTTCAGCAGGGGAGAACCATTGCGAGAAGGGAGCACCCTGAGAGTCGAGGTCCAGAACCAGCCCGTAAGGCCGCTAAAGCTTTCCCTCCCCGAGGTAGGTTCCGGCCCAAGGAAAGAGCAGGGAAGCCAGACCGTAAGAGGTTTTAACAGCGGGCCCTCTTTTCAAGGGGGTCAGTTGCGCTCATTCGCAGGTAGGTGGAGGAACCTTGGTGCCCCTACTATCATCCTTAAGATGTTAGATGGCTACCGAATTCCATTTTCATCAAAACCTCCACTAAATAATAATATTGATTTATTTAACTCCCCTTTCGCCACTAAGACTTCTGTGGCAATGACAGAACAAATAGAAAAACTCAAAGCCCTTAAGGTTTTAGAGTCGGCACCTGCCACTCCCTCATTTATTTCTAACATGTTTCTGGTCCCCAAATCAGATGGCTCAAAGAGGCCGGTCTTTAACTTAAAGTATTTAAACAATTTTCTGACTGTCAGTAAATTCCGTCTGGTAAACGTTTATCGAGTTCCTACTTTTCTACAACCGAATGACTGGATGGTTAAAGTGGACCTCACACATGCTTACTTTCATGTACCTGTGAGTGAGCAGCATAGATGTTTCCTTAGACTTATCTATAGGAATGAACTCTTGCAGATGACATCCCTCCCCTTTGGCTTGGCCACCGCACCTAAGGCATTCGCAACCTTCACTAACTTGGTAGCGCAGGAACTGCGGAAGAGAGGGATGAGAATTCTAGTGTATCTGGATGATTTTTTATTAGTAAACCAATGCCTGCCTACTTTAAAACACCAGTCTATTGAAATGGTGGAGTTTTTGCAAGGCTTGGGATGGCATATACAATTTGATAAGTCAATATTAGAACCATCACAACAAGTTCAATTTCTTGGTATCAGCTGGAATACTCTAACTAATGAAAAGTCTCTCCCTCAGAACAAGGTTTCAGCCCTATCTTATTTGTTAAAGGGTTTTATTCAGACGGGTAGGTGGTCACTAGATAAGGGGCGCAGCCTCTTGGGCTCTTTAAACTTTGCTAGTTTTGCAGTTCCAAGAGGCAGGCTCAACAGCCGGCACATACAGAAAGGGTGCTTAGGACTCAGACACTACCACCCTTGGGAGTCATCACCAATTCCGGCAGCTACCGCTCGGGAATTGAGATGGTGGGTTCGATCGCTCACCCTGACGTCACCTATACATCTGCCGCTGTTTGAGCATTACCTGACAACCGATGCCTCTGATCAGGGTTGGGGTGCCCAGCTGGACGAAAAGCTTCTCAGCGGTGTGTGGGCTGATGACCAGCTGAATCTTCACTCCAATGTAAAGGAGATGCTCGCCGTGTTGGCTGCCTTGTCTCCTCACGCGCTTGAGCTATCTGGCTCGGGTCTTCTGATCCAGTCGGATAACAGGTCTGTCGTATCTTATCTCCGCAAGGAGGGTGGTACCAGATCAACTCAACTCCTGAGCTGTACTCGACTAGTGCTAGATGTTTTGGATAAACACTGTGTCTCCATGACAGCACAATACTTACCCGGTCGTTTCAATGAAGTAGCGGACTGTCTATCTCGTCATCGTGCTGTACCCGAATGGCACTTGCTACCCTCTTTCACAGAGGTAGCATTCAGAAAATGGGGACGACCCGAGATAGACCTATTTGGCTCTAGGACAGCGCATGTGGTTCAAAGGTATGTTTCTCTTGATTTTCAGGACGACAAGGCAGACTACCACAATGCTTGGAGCAGGGACTGGGACTATCAGCTGGCTTGGATCTTCCCTCCCCCGTGCCTCATGCCGAGGGTTCTTTGCCACCTAAACAGGGCAAGGGGATTATACCTGGTAGTGGCTCCTCGTTGGGAAAGGGCATTTTGGAGAGCGGATCTGAAGTGTCGGGCCTTGGGTCCACCTCTTACGATTCACAATCTAGGAGAAGCACTGATAGACACCAGGACCAACAACCCCCCTCCTCAAGTAGAGTCCTTCACTCTGGAGATTTGGCTTTGTGGGGGTGGGACAAAAACCTAACAAGATGGTCAAGTCAGCAGAAGGAACTTCTTAGATCCGGGTGGAGAAGTTTCACCCTTCGCACTTATGCTCCGGCATGGCGGAGGTGGCAGCGCTGGGCGTCAGAGAATCAGCTCGATGCCACGCGTCCCAAAGCTGAAGACTTAGCCAGGTTCCTAGCCGATCTACACATCAGAGAAAAGCTATCGCTGAGTACCATTTTAGTTCACAAGTCAGTGATGTGTACCTTAGGCTCTCCCGAAGATAATAGAGAGCTGACCTCGAATCCGATAGTGAAGAAGATATTAAAAGGGATATCTTTAGCTAGATTAAGGCCTTCAAAACCCCCCATTTGGGACCCGAGGATTGTATCATCATGGCTGGAGAAGAATTTGCCTCAACATATTACTCTCTTTGAAGCATCAAGGAGAGCAGCCACCATCCTGCTTTTGGCATCAGGGCGCCGAGTCCACGATCTCACATTGCTCCATTGCACAGCTGAAAGATTGTCAGTGGACAGTGAAGGCATCTCCATTTGGCCAGTGTTTGGTGGCAAGACAGATTCGGCAGACTGGCAACAATCAGGGTGGAGACTGGCTCGCTCGGAGTCTAGGAACATAGACCCTGTCTATTGGACGGAAAAGGTCATAGAACTGTCAAAGGAACGGAGAGCGCAGGCGATACTACCTAGCCTATTTATTACAACTTGTGGGACAGTGAAAGCAGCCTCCAGGGCAGTAATTGCAGGTTGGATTAGGACAGTCCTCAGGGATGCTGGTGTAGAGGATCCACCTGGCAGCATCCGTTCAGCAGTGGCATCTCTGAACTGGCTGCAGAATTATAAGCTGGACGATATACTGTCACGTGGTAACTGGAGAAGTCCCAATACCTTTGCCAGGTTCTATAGAAGGGAAATTGCAGAATCGGCTGGCCGAGTCAACACCGACCCATCTGTTGCTGACCTTTTTCAACCTCTGTAACTGGTTAGCTGATTTCTGGAAATCTTGCCCCTATTTTCTTTTTAGCAAATAAATTTAAATATTATATTTGATTCACATTAGCATAATGTCACCAGGCGATAACAAACAATATCTCACTTTATAGGTTTTAAATAAAGCCTATGCTACATAATGAAAAAGTTTTACCTTACAATAAAACTTATATTATGTACTTAGCTTTATTTAAAACCTAGGCAAGGGCTGCCTGATGAGATCTAATGAAACATGAAATTATAGCATCATTGGTGGCGTCCCCACTACTGGCGCCGCCTAAAGGATGCATTAGGAACTAGCAGGTGACATTGGCGGGAGATTTAAACTAAGAATTACACACGAACTTGGTAAGAAACGTCGATTTGGCTGCAAAATGGTAATGTTTATCTCACTTTATAGGTTTTAAATAAAGCTAAGTACATAATATAAGTTTTATTGTAAGGTAAAACTTTTTCATTTGCATATGTGTGTTATTTTTATCCACGCAGCGTGTAAAAAAAGACATTTTTAGACAAATAAATTAATCAGCCATTAAGTTGGCAGGTATGTCATGACATTCAAACATGAACCTAAAATCTCTTGAACGGAACTATTTAAGAAATTAAATTAAATTAAATTTAAAGCTGTAGGGTGAGGGGAAAGATGTATGAAAACTGCAAAAACCTACTTAAATTTCAATGACGTATCCTATTCCTTGCCTCATAAAATACCCAAAAAAATCATGAGCCCTTATAAGTACATACATTAACAACACACAAATAAAATTATAATATTTCACTAAACACCACATTGAATACAAATCATACAAGATGGCTGCCATGATTTGGCTTCAATGCCATTCATACAAAGTCGCACTAATGCTCTGTCCAGGGCTTTTTAGGTCCATGCTTTCAAAGAACTGTACACAGGCCACTGAGAATGTGTAGAAATTCAATTAAATGGAACTAAAAATTGTAATTAATTACCACGGCAACACTGATTAACACCAATTTTAGAACAATTTAAAGGAGATTCAAACGTGAGGTAATATTAATTAATTAAATAATAATCAGGTAATTCGAAAATTTATGAAAAAAAATAAAACAGATGCTGAAAATCGAGGTCCTCGGCTGCCCCTTCAAAATTTGGGTTGTATCTTTGGAATAAATTCGTAATAATAAGAATTATTCCCGTGTAAATCTAATTTTCGCAGCCGATTACTGCCGCGGTCAGCCCTTCGAGTTCAGCTATTCAAAGTAAATTTGTAAAAATACCACACATTTCCCCGTAAATCAAATTTTCGCAGCCGGCGATGTAAATTCGTTAAAATACAATATATTTCTGAATAAATCGAGATTTCGAAGCCGATTTCCGTGGCAGCCGGCCTTTCAAAGTAAATTATGGTATATTTCCGCGTAAATCGAATTTTCTCGGCAGATTTTTGTGGCGACCGGCTCTTTAAACTCGGAGATTTGAAGTAAATTTGGTAAATATACAATATATTTCCGGGTAAATTGAAATTTCGTGGCCGATTTTCATCAGTGCCGGCCACAGACATAGGAATTAATAGACGAGAAGATAATGGCGAGGGGTAAAATCAACTGTTGAAGAACGAAGGGGGTGAAGCTGTCTGTGATTCGTCAATAAATCAATCTGACAGTAAATAGGCATCTCGAATTATAATATCACCATTTACTTCTTAAAAGTAAAATCTGCTTTTGAATGAATAGACATTTTTACATGGGAGCGCAAATTACTCGCCACGTTATGAACAAATTTGCGAAGTCCAAATTCGGCAAAGTAAGGCAGCTTCTATATTCAGAGTCGTAGTTAGTTTCAGAGTATTTAGTTAAGACACTTTTATAAATGTTCATAATTTACTTCCTAGCAACCAACTAGCTTTGTGTTTCGCGTCCAGACATGTTTCTACAACTGATCTATATTATACGATGTGAATATGCTTAAAATAAAGTAAAATAATGCTTATATATGGAATGTAATACGACAATTGGGTTTATTCTCTTTTTCACATCTATTTTTACAAGTTTTCATAGCACAAGTCAACATTTTGCCGTGTTATTTAGTAAAATGAACCGATGATGCCTCGACCATAGTTCGCACAAGAATGATGACGTCACGTTTTCAAATTTCACTTGAGGCCATACGCGAGCACAGCCGGCTCCAATGGAACCGGTATGGGGAGTGGGGGTAATACGCTTTTAATCACTTAGGGCAGGTCTACTAATATTCATATGTCTATGGTGCTGGCCCTTTAAATTCAGATATTCTAAATAAATTCGTCAAAATACGATATATTTAAGCGTAAATCGAAATTTCGCAGCCGATTTCCATCGAGGCTGACCCTTTAAATTCAGATATTTGGTGTAAGTTCCTAAAACTACATACGACATATTTTAGCGTAAAATCGAATTTTCTCCGCGCCCTTAAAAACTCGGATATTCAAAATAAATTCGAAAAAATACGACATTCCAGTGTAAATCGATTCAGAATAAATAATACTAATTAGTACGATGCATAACCATGTAAAATACATTTTTTACATGGTTAGGATTCAGATTTACGAAATTTTATGATTAATTTTCACAAAAAGTGAATTTTTTCGAACAAGAATAAATTTTCATGCGCGGGTAAAAATAAATTTTGAATTTCGAATTAGGAATCAACGAATTAAGAATTGAAAAACTATTATGCAAGAAAAAAAAATTGTGAGGATTATGCGTTTTTTCAAATTATCAGGGTTCGAATGTATTTAAAACTTCTTTGTATTTATAATCTGTTGAATTTTATCTTTTGGAAGAAGTCGATGTTTGTTTTTGACTTGACTATACACGGTGTCCGGAAACTCGTAGTACAAGCGGGAAACTGGAGAATCTACACCACATGGGGAACCCAAATAAACATAATTTTTTTTGATTTGAGCATTTTCACAAAAAAAAAAAAACCAAAAAAATATATTTTTCGGCTATTTTAGGGTTAAAGTTTTTTCTGGTGTTTAGAGTTGACCAACAGATGTTTTAACCCTGCAGAGCAGAAATATTTTATGATTACACCGGATTAAATGAAGGGTGATTTCAAAATAATGCTTCAAATCCGAGTTTCTTCATTTGTTTTACTTTCAAATAGTTTTAATTAGTTGGGTATGTAATGAAACGCTGTTTTTTTATCAAAGATGGAGAAAAGACTAACATTTATTTCATATAAGTTTACATATTAAATACATAGATGGCAGCACTAGTCTTATATTGTTGTTATCATTTCAACACCCCCACTATAACTAACAATATAAATACAATTAAATTAAACAATTTTCACACCTAGTTTATCCAAAAATTCATAATGTTTTGTGGAACCCAAACTTTTGGTGAACAAATCAGCAGGCATTTCAGCTGTTGGCAAATACTTAACATTTACAATATTATTTGCTACACATTCTCTACAAAAATGATATTTAACCTTTTGAACGCGTTAATTTGCTCCGTTTTATCTATACCCGTACGCGGTACATATTTTCAAATACCTATGCACGCAATTAAATGTCAAATTATAGCATTCTGGCATTATTTATTGGACTATATAGACAGAACAGATTATTCTCCACAATATGAAAACAAATCCTCGTGTTTCAACACTCTTAGATGTTTATAAAAACAAAAACATAAAATTTCATACAAAGACGTACCGTATCTTTTGAATGTGGTCCCGCCATTCACTCGCCGTGTGTGTACTTAGGCCACTGCGTTGATAGACATAAGTGGGACACCATGATCACTTATCATTTTTAGTTCTGAAAACTTTTTCTCAAACTCTTTTCTAAACTCAACACTTAAAAATAACACATAAATTTTATATCACTTAATAAATATTGTTTTTTAAGCACTTTAGAGGAATCTCTGTCTGTCACATTTTTTTGGAACTATGGTAAACTTTAAAACAGGGTTCGATACATAAAGACACACCACATTCTTTACATACGTATCTCGTTAACTGCATTTTTTTATTTTTCAATCGGCATACACGACATTGTCTACGCGGTTTTTTTATTTTGCCAGTTGATGGAATCAATTCGGCCATATGCTTAGCGGCATATTTAGGCAAAACCCGAAACGGGTTGAGGTGGGCTGATGTATTAGGCTCTGGTATTTGAGAAATCTCTGGTTTATATTTCTCAACTAGTTGCATAATAAAATAGTTTTACCTACCAATAAAACTTATATTATGTACCTAACCTCATTTAAAACCTTTATTGAGAGAAGCATTCTCAAATTCCCTTTCGCGTGGCACTTTCCCGCTCTTTTTCAGCACCTTGTGTTGGACAAGTGGTCACCAGATGCTACACAAAAGTAAAGCGTCCCCTATGCGACTTTTGTTTACGGCATTCTTTCTCATTAGTTCTCACCAGGCAGTGATTGCCTAGGTTTTAAATGAGGTTAGGTACATAATATAAGTTTTATTGGTAGGTAAAACTATTTTATTATGTAGCCTGAACCGTCATTTAAAACCTTTATTGAGATCTGTTTGTTATCGACTGGTGACCACTAACGCTAATGTGATCTATTATAATACGTCAAAAAACTGGAATACCTACTCACGTGTTACAGTGGGTGGAATAGGGAGGCTACAGACAATGCCCTATTTACCTCTAGGGGAGTGTTAACTTCCCTTCTGTAGAATTTGGCAAAGGTGTCCCGGCTCCTCCAGTTCCCTCGAGCCAGGATGTCATCCAATCTAAAATTATCCAGCCAGTTAAGTGACGCCACTGCTGCCCGTACACTTCCCGGGGCAGCTGTGATCTTAGCTTCTTCTAGAATTGTTTTGACCCAACGGGCGATGACTGTTCTTGAAGCTGCCTTAACTGCTCCCGATGTAGTGATGAAGAGTTCTGTTAAATTCTGCTTTGTTTCCCTCCGTTCTTTGGAGGTTTCAATCAGTTTCTTAATCCAGTATGCTGGGTCTATATTTGGCTGATTTCCGTTTCTCAACCTCCAACCTGACTGTTGGTATGTAGCAGAGTCAGTCTTGGATCCGAAAACTGGCCATAACGAGACCCCTTCCTCATTTATGAATAGTTTGTCTGGCGAACACTGTAACAAGGTCAGGTCATGCACTCTTCGTCCCGAAGCTAACAAAAGTAAAGTCGCTGCCCTTCTCGAGACTTCAAAGAGACTCAACTTTTTGGGTGGGTTAGCTTCTAACCAGGTCAACACCATTCTGGGATCCCAGATAGGAGGCTTAGACAGTTTAGGATGCTTTAATGCTGCGGCTTTGAGAACTTGTCTGACTAGAGGGTGTGAGCTTAGGTTTCCTTCTTCCGGGCTACTGAAAGTTGTTACTACCGATTTATGGAGTCGAATTGTGCTGGGAGAGAAATTGTCTTCTAAACTAAGATCTGTTAAAAATCTTGCCAGGTTACTTCCTGTAGGGACATTCGGGTTTACCCCGTGATTTAATGCCCACTTTTGCCACCTAAGCCATGCCGGTTTATATGTTTTAAGTGTGGATTCTCTCCAACCTGACTTTAAAAATTCTTTCTGTTTGTCCGACCAATCTGTTAATGACTGACTCCACCCCGGCACTTCCACACCTCCACAATAAAATCCTCTACTTGTGGAGGGGGTTTCAAGGTTCTGGTGTCTATCAGCACTTCTGTCAGGTTCATTATGGTGAAAGGAGGGCTCGTCGCTCGACTTTTCAAGTCTGGTCTCCAGAATACTTTCTTCCATCTCGGGGCTACAATCAGGTATAGGCCCTTGGCCCGGTTGAGGTGTGCGAGAACTCTCGGCATGAGGCACGGAGGGGGGAACACCCAAGCTAGAGGAAAATCCCACTCTCGAGTCCAAGCGTTGACAAAACTTGCCTCTTTGTCGAATACA
This sequence comes from Hesperophylax consimilis, assembly GCF_061612785.1. Lineage (NCBI taxonomy): Eukaryota > Metazoa > Arthropoda > Insecta > Trichoptera > Limnephilidae > Hesperophylax > Hesperophylax consimilis. The sequence goes on along the minus strand of NW_028301264.1, from coordinate 1,857,054 downwards.
TTTAGGGACACATAATCTTCTACAACGTGAGCTGTCTCCGATGCAAACAGGTCTATAGTTGGTCTCCCCCATTTTGCAAAAATCAATTTTGTTGCTGCTGGTAAAAGATGCCACTCCGGAGGTTCGCGTTTTCTGGAGAGTTGATCTGCCACCTCGTTGAACCTTCCTGGTAGGTAGTGAGCAGACAGTGAAATGTGATACGTGTCTGTCATCTGAAGGACTTGACGAGTCGCTTCGAGCAATGTCTTGGATCGTGTGCCGCCTTCGTTGCGAAGGTACGCAACCACCGATTTGTTGTCTGACTGGATCAGGAGACCCGAGTCTGACAGCTCTGGCCCGTGAGGAGTAAGTGCTGCCAGCACGGCGAGCATTTCCTTGACATTGCTGTGGAGAGGTTGCTGTGTTTGGGACCAAGCTCCACTCAATCTGAGGTCGTCTAGCTGCGCACCCCATCCCCAGTCCGAGGCGTCGGTCGTGAGGGTATGACGAATCACTGCTTGATGCATTGGTGACCACGTCTGCAGGGACCTGCTCCACCATCTCAGCTCCTCTATCGCTGTTCGAGGAATGGGATGGAGTCGTCTCGGTTTGAATGCAGGCAGCTTGCGACTGGCACACTGTAACATGCGAAGGTTAAGCCTGCCTCTATGAATGGCGAAACTAGCAAAATTGAGGGTACCCAAGAGGCTCTGGGCCTGCTCAAGTGACCACCTTCCTAGATTAATGTATTGTTTCAGTAAATTTGTTATTTTCGCTATTTTAGTTTGCGGGAGGCCTTTTAAGCCGTCCCTTGAATTCCATGAAATTCCCAAATATTCAATTTTCTGAACTGGACACAGAGTGGATTTACTGAATTGTATTATCCACCCAAGAGTTTGTAACATTGAAATAGTTTCGAATGTATGCATTTTCAATATATTTTCATTTTGATGTACTATCAAAAAATCATCTAGGTAAACAATTATTCTGAGACCTTTGTCTCTTAATTTTTGCGCTATCCAATTGGTAAGTGAAGCAAAAACCTTTGGAGCTGAGGCTAGTCCAAAAGGCAAACATGTCATTTGAAGCAGTTCTCCATTAAAAATCAGTCTCAAAAAACGGCGATGATTCTCATGAATTGGAAGGTGAAAGTAGGCTTGAGAAAGGTCCACTTTAACCATCCAGTCGCCTGGTTGAATAAATGTTGCAACCTTATTAACATTAATAAGTCTGAATTTGCTAATAGCTAAGAAATTGTTCAAACGACGAAGGTTGAAGACCGGCCTAAATGACCCGTCTTGCTTCGGTATGAGAAACATCCGTGACAGAAAGGAAGGCGATATTGAAGCTGATTCCAATATCTTTTCCTTTTTCATTTTGTCTATTTGTCGTGTCATTTCGTCTGTGATTTGGGTTTTATAAGTTGAGCTTACCGTGTCTGCCACTATACTTAGAGGGGGTTTCTGCCGAAAGGGTAGCTTGTACCCTCGCAACATGGTTAGCAGTGCTGGTGGTGCTTCTAATTCTTCCCATTTGCTTATGAAGTGCTGCAATTGCCCCCCCTGAAACGCCTTCTCCGGATAGTCATAGCCTATCCTTGTTGCCAAAATTCCTTCTTGGTTTGGCTGGTCCCCTCTTGTCCGCACCTCTTGCATCTTGATTAGATCGCCCTCCGCGGGGGGCTTTGTTGTCTCGGAAGGGCTTGTTGTCCCGAAACGTCCTGCTTTCCCGAAAGGGCCTGCTCTCACGAAAAGGCTTCCTCACTGGCACTTTCTTGGGCATCTGCGAGCTGGTTGATGGCTGAGGGTCGAAGCTTGAATGTGGGAAGCATTTATCCAGTCCTCCCATCCGCTGAATCTGGGATTCTAGCTTCATTGGTTCAAAAAGATAACCCGCTGCTGGAGGAATATTTTTGACTGCCTCCCGTACGTAGCGGCTCTTTATCTCGTTAAGGATTGCATCCCTACGATGCTGGATCGCATTTGCTCTCCTTCCACAGACCATCTGCAGGACATCTTTGGTCACTGTCTGATATTGCGTATCCGGGGCAAATAGCGACTCCACTTTCTTGAAGAGGGAACCTGCTGACAATTCCTTGCCTTCCTCTGCACTCCAGTTTACCAGTTCCTGAAGAGATTTCTTGAGGCACTCATTTTGCTGCAACAGGGCATGGCTTAGTGACCCGCAAAATTTGTCAAGTGACCCCGCGTATTGCTCTGCCTTATTCAAATGCAGAAACTCTCCATTAACCTCCAACTGGTTGAACATGGGGTTGGCCAGGTATTTTCTTACGACCTCCCCATACCTTACTTCGTTCCATTCAGGCGAACCGAAGTGTTGTAAATCTTCGATTTTCTTTACGCGGTTTGCGTCCGCCTTAGGAACTGTAGGTTCCTTACACGTGGTTTCCGCCATCGATAGGTTTAATTCCTTGAATTCATGATTAGGATTTACTAATCCCATCCCTAGCGAAGATCGTGAATTTCTCTCCACGTGTATCTCTTGATCTTCCGATGATGCGTCCTCGTCGGAATCCAAGTTTCTCCTATCTTCGTATGTTTTAGCCGCCATAAAATCCTGAATAAACGAGCTAATGTGCTCCACTTGAGCCGTGAGTTTATCAATGCGATGTTTTTTCGTAGATTTGGTCGATTTCGGCAACTTTCGTTTCGGCTCATTTTGTTTTGGCAAAATGATCTTGTTAACTTCTTCTACCGTCATCTCTACCGAATCGGATGATGACATCTCGGAGCCACTCATTGTTAAATTGGACAAGAAACCAAAACACAAAACACAAGGTACACAAAACACAATGTAAATAAACAAACAACACAAAATGGCCGACGAACTTTTCCGTCGTGTTCACCACGTGTTTTATCTTTTTAAACAGTTAAAAATTATTTCTTTTAAAAATACTTCGAACAGCCTCGCTGTTATAATATAATGTATTATCTTGAAATAATTATACACTTAAAATAATTATATACGGGAAAAATCGTTATAAATTCGGAGCTACTTCGCAACGACAACGCCAGCGACGGAATTTAAAACGCTAATGAGAAAGAATGCCGTAAACAAAAGTCGCATAGGGGACGCTTTACTTTTGTGTAGCATCTGGTGACCACTTGTCCAACACAAGGTGCTGAAAAAGAGCGGGAAAGTGCCACGCGAAAGGGAATTTGAGAATGCTTCTCTCAATAAAGGTTTTAAATGACGGTTCAGGCTACATAATAACCGCCAATTGAAAATCTGCTAGAGATTTTTTTATACCTGTCACTTGGGTGTACAAAATAAATGAATTCAATAAATATAGGTCAAGTATGTGAAAAAATACTTTTTTATACCATTTTATGGTCTTCCTCAAACAGGATAAACTGCTCAGCATCATGTCGCTTTTGTCAACAGCTCCCATAGATTTATTGTAATCAATGACACAGGCAGGCTTGCGAATGGGTTGTTTAGTTTGGTGATTTATTTTACTGGTTTCCTTAAATGAGTTATCGTGCAAGGTAGTTAGCATATGTACATCCCTTTTATCACACCATTTTAATGCTAAAAGGGGACCGCGGCTTTTTGACTCAAATTCGCCTTTTTTCAGTTTAATAAATTTTGGCATTTCCTTCCGGTTCTTTTTTACCGTCCCACAGGCATTTGTTTTTTTCGAATGCAAAAAATTGAATAAATTTGGACTTGAGTACCAATTGTCACACCATAAATTGTGCCCTTTGCCAAAATAATCAGTTAGGAGTGTAGTAACAACAGCGCCGGTTATTCCCAAGTTTTGTTCATCTGTAATTTCCGTGCCTTCTCCGCAGTAAATTATGAAATCTAGAATGTATCCAGTTTTCACATCACACAAAACAAACATTTTGATTCCAAAGCGATGTCGTTTTGATGGAATATATTGCTTAAAAATTAGCCTACCCTTGAAAACAATGATACTTTCATCTATACATAGGTCTTCATAAGGTATCACAGACTCCTTAAATAGTGTTCGGGTGTGATTTAAAATTAACCTTATTTTATAAAGACGATCTATAGGAAGCGAATTTGAGTCACAGAAATGTAAATTTTGCAACAACAATTGATATCGGTCTCTACTCATGAGCTGGCCAAAAATAGGGGAACTTAGAAATATATTTGTACTCCAATACTCTTCAATAGTCAAATGTTCGTTTCTTGTCATAAGCATGGTTATTGCAAAAAATAGATACATTTCTTCAATACTTGTGTCCTTCCACTTATGAATTCGTGACTTCGCACCAAATTCCTTTGAAATGAGAAGAAAAGTATGGTAGTCGTTTGTTTCTCGAACAATTTCATTCATAATCGAGCGATTTAAAAAATGTTCAAAAAAATCACTTTCTGTTGAATTTTCGTTAAATTGTACAGAAACGCCGGATTGAAAATCATCAAATTCGTGTAATATTGGAATATGAGGTCCAGACATCCAGGAGTGTAGCACTTCTTCACTTACAGACTCATTCGCTTGAGTTTCTGTATCTGAATGTTCCGAAGGTTCAAATTCATCTTCGGACATTTCATAATCAGAATCCAAAACGTTCAATATATTTTCAATTTCATCATCTTCCAAACTATGGGCCATTTTTTATCCGAAAAATCAAATGAATTAAAAAACTAAAAACTTGTGAACGTTTCCTAATAAATTTTGAAATAGTATATAAAACACGAAAATAACACGCACTTTAGTAATATATAACTAATACATATATATAACAAAATATATTTAAATTAATAAAGTATATAGTAAAGTCAATAACTCAGTTTTGTAACACAGTAAAATGTTAAAAAATACGCGCAATCGGCACAATATGGTCACTCGTGGATACAGTAAAATTGAATTTGCTAGACGAAACACAAGAAATCAAATAAAAAATTGATTTCTGAAGTGAACAAATTAATTTGAATTTTTCGTAATAATTCAATATTACAGCAGAACACAGAATGTTATCGGCGCAGATTCCACAGATCAACTCGGCGCGCGCAAGCGCAGATAACATACTAGTACTAACGCCATCCGTTGACAAAATTGTGAACTAAAGCACTCAAAGGCGCGAAGAGGCGCACTTGATTATGGATCTTTTTTTATGAAATACAATTTTATTTTTGAGAAATACTTGTAGATGTCAGCATCGTGATAGTTCTACGAATGTCCAAGCGAGCAAGAAATACATTTATGACGAAAGAGCGCTGGAATATCGGCCGTCAAAGTTTCCGTATCAACTGTTGATACGGCCGCGTGTGAGTATAGACTTTTTGCCGTAACAACAGTTGATACGGCCGCATGCAAAAGATTAATATCAATATGTTTGGTGCGCTTATGAAAAACTGGATTTGCTGTTAACTTTTGCGCACTCTGATTGTCATTGAAAATATCAATAGTATACATTTTTTGAGTTATTTCATATTGTAAATTTCTCAAATAAATTGCTTCTTTGCAGGCTTCGGTGATGGCCATATATTCAGCCTCACTACTAGATAGTGCAACAGTATTCTGTTTTTTTTTTTTTCCCAAGATATAACACAACCGGATAAAGTAAAACAAATTCCAGTGTATGACCTCCTATCTATAATGTTTCCGCCCCAATCAGCATCTACAAACCCTTTTAATATTGAGCTTCCACTAGCGGAATACTTTAAACCATAATCTTTAGTACATTTTAGGTATCTCAATAACCTTTTTACATAAGAACAATGTTCTTTGGAATAACAATTATTAAATTGGCTTAAAAAACCAACCGTATATGCAATGTCCGGTCTGGTTAGAACCGCTAAATACATAAGACATCCAATTATTTGTTGATATGGAAAATTACCAACACAATGTTCATTTTTTGACACATTTAACTTTGTTTCCATTGGAGTCTGTGCAGGTTTACTTTGGCTCATATTAAACTTATGCAACAGCTGATCAATATAATCTTTCTGACTTAATATTATTGTTTGCTTAGATTTGTTAACCAGACATTTCTTTATTTCTCCTAAATCTTTTATTTTGAAATGACTTGTTAAGACATCCTTTAAATGCTTAGTTTCATTAGTATCATTTGAAAAAACAAAAAAGTCATCTACAAACAATGCGACAATAGTTTTAAACTGATCTTTCATTTTTGTATACATACATGGTTGTATTTTAGATCTAATATAACCTATGCTTAACAAACATTCATCTACTTTTTTATACCAAGCTCTTGATGATTGTTTAAGCCCGTAAATGGCCTTTTTTAATTTAAGTACTTGACCGTTTTGTGTTTTTTCAGAAAAACCTTTTGGTATTTTCATGTAAACAGTTTCCTTAAGTGTACCATTCAAGAAAGCCGTTGTTACATCAAGATGTGTTGTTTTCAAATTTAGTTGTACTGACAATGCAAAAAGTAATCTTAATGTAGTATGTCTCACTACGGGAGAAAATGTTTCTGTAAAGTCCACACCTTCAACTTGTGAAAAACCTTTTGCCACTAAACGTGCACGAAAGCGGACTTTATTTTCACTATCATACTTTTTACGAAGCACCCACTTGCACTGTACAACTCTTCCATCTTTTGGAGCATCACTTAACTCCCACGCATCATTGTCTTTGAAACACTGCAACTCTTCTGTTATAGCCAACTCCCACTGTTCTTTTTCTGGTCCATTTAAAGCGTCATGCAGAGACAAACCAGCCGCATTATCATATGTTTCACTGTCAACGCACAGATTTGATAACCCATACCTCTCTGGAATCTTCCTCTCCCGGTTAGGTCGGCACTGCGGGCTTTCTTTCTCACTGTCTGCATCTTCATAATCACTGGGAACATATGTTTCATCATTATCTATAAAACTGTCCATGAAACTTGAGTGTTCTTGACTAGGCACAGGTTCAATTTCACATTGTTCTGTATCATCAAGTTCCTTACTATCCCCCACTGAATCAATATTCTGACCTTGCACTTCCTTGACGGTGCACGTTTAGTGGCAAAAGGTTTTTCACAAGTTGAAGGTGTGGACTTTACAGAAACATTTTCTCCCGTAGTGAGACATACTACATTAAGATTACTTTTTGCATTGTCAGTACAACTAAATTTGAAAACAACACATCTTGATGTAACAACGGCTTTCTTGAATGGTACACTTAAGAAAACTGTCCATGAAACTTGAGTGTTCTTGACTAGGCACAGGTTCAATTTCACATTGTTCTGTATCATCAAGTTCCTTACTATCCCCCACTGAATCAATATTCTGACCTTGCACTTCCATTAAATTTTCAGATTTTGATTCCTTCTCAATGATGATCACATCTCTACTAGTCGTTACATTCCTTGTTTTTGGATTGAAGACCCTATATCCTTTTATATTATCTGGATATCCTATGAGAATACATTTGGTTGTTTTCTTATCCCACTTCTTTCGCTTTTCTTTAGCTACATGGACCATCACAGTGCTACCGAAAACTCTGATATGACTTATATCCGGTTTGGAGCCAGTCCACAACTCATATGGAGTTTTATTTTCCAATGCCGCTGCCACAATCCGATTCTGCAGGTACACTGCCGTATTGGTGGCCTCACCCCAGAACTCTTTGCCTAAGTTTGCATCAAAAAGTAGACATCTTGCTTTTTCAACTATTGTGCGATTAAATCGTTCACACAATCCATTCTGTTGTGGGGTGTAAGGGTTGCTTTTCTGATGAATCACACCGGCACTATTCAGGAAATCATCAAATTCTTTATTGCAATACTCCAGTCCGTTGTCACTCCTTAATACTTTGATTGTTTTTTTTTGTTTGATTTTCCACCTGAGCTTTAAAAATCTTGAAATACTTCAAAGCCTGATTTTTGTGTTTTAAGAAATAAACAAATGTCATCCTACTATGATCATCAACAAATAACAAGAAGTATCTCGAGCCGCCCATAGACACATTCTCCATAGGCCCACATATGTCTGTGTGCACAATATCTAGGAGATTAATGCTTCGTTGGCCACTGCTCTTAAAAGGTAACCGGCATTGTTTGCCTTCACAACATGTTGTGCATGAAGATTTGCTTATGTCAACTTTTTTATCAAGTGACATACCATGCACAGCTTTTTCCATCTGATTCAAATAATCTTTGTTTATGTGTCCTAACCTTCGATGCCAAGTCATTCCTGACACAACTGATGCTGCTAAACAGTCTTGTTTTAACAAATTCACTTTATATACTCCATTGACCAACACTGCCGTAGCAACCAACTCGTTATTTTTATTATAAACTGAACAACCATTTCCAGTGAAAGATACACGGTTGCCTTTCATAATCAGTTGGCTAACAGATAATAAATTCGTTGTTAGACTTGGTACACAATATACGTTTTTCACCATGATGTCATACTCATGATTATCTGTTTTAGTCATGATTTTTACATCGCCAGAACACAATACTGACACCTTTTCACTGTTTGCGACAACAATTATTTTTTCTTGTTCATACTGCGCATTTATAATCCAACTTTCATTTGCTGTCAGATGTACACTCGCGCCCGAGTCGATATACCAATCGTCTTTGTTAAAATTTCCACTCAGAAACACTGCGCTAAACGCATTATACTGTTTTCGATCCTTATTTATCTGATTTGACAAGTTATTTTCTGTATTTGTACACTGGTTCTTGTAATGCCCGATTTGTTTACATCTGTAGCACTTTATATGCTTGTTGACGTTTGACTTTGACAAGCCAGTGCTGCCAACATAACTTTTGCTGGCCATAGACATATTCGTATTATTTTTTTCTTTGTACTTTGAAGTTGAACGAATTGCTAAAGCTCCGCTAACTTCACTCCCGTCATGACTTGCTGAATCCATATCTAACAATTTTGTTTTTATGGAGTCTGTCGTAATAGGAATTCCTGAATGTTCTAATGCCATAACCATCGGCGAGAAACGATCTGGCAAACCAGCGAGTAGCAATGATGCTGTCCATGTGTCATTAATTTCGAATCCCGTTCCTGAAAGCTTCTGTGCTGTTTCGATAATCTGCGTCACATAAGACGTCATCGAACTGCAATTCTCTCGGTGAATCGAAATTAAATTTCTCAGCAAACTTATTCTCCGTGAAAATCCGTTGTCGTCGAATAATTTTTTTAATTTATCCCATAACTCTTTACTGGATGTAGCATCTTTTACGTGAACATATAAAGACGAGTCGATTGTCATAATCAATTTTGCTTTGGTTTTTGCATCATCTGCAGGTTTTATTTCAATCCCGACTTCTGGCTGCACACAATGCTTCATGCCTTCGAGGATTAAAAAATTCTGTGCCGCAAAACACCATATGTCGTAATTATCACGTCCCGTTAGCTTGGGTACGTTGACAAGATAGTTCGCCGACATTTTTTAAACTGCGATATACTAAAGTTGTACACTTTTATTATAACAATCCGTCACGACACAGTTCAATCGCGTTTTGTAATCGTGTTTTTTATACTGGTCAAACAAAAAAAACAACAAAATCGCGAAGATTTATAAGCGAACGGCCCATAACCTGTAATGAAACGCTGTTTTTTTATCAAAGATGGAGAATAGACTAACATTTATTTCATATAAGTTTACATATTAAATACATAGATGGCAGCACTAGTCTTATATTGTTGTTATCATTTCAACAGGGTACTTTGATCTTCAGTGATAATTTATAAGAATTTGATTAAAAAAAAAAAAAAAAAAAAAATCAACTTCTAACTCGATTTACTCGATAACGAAAGCTCAAATCAAAAAAAAATATACTACAAAATCGACTCCAAATGTGATGTAGATTCACCAGTTTCCCGCTTGTACTACGAGTTTCCGGACACCCTGTATAAGTTTTATTGTTTGTTTACCTCCATTCCTGGTTTCAGCACATCGGCAGTGGTGGCTTTATACAAGTTGGTTCCTTCATAACCGTGAACGATCCAATACAGCTTCTTACCCTGGAGGTCTACCGTCAAACCCATCACTGGAACAACAGATCAGAATAAATAATACACAAAATAATAGTTTTACCTACCAATAAAATTAACTTTATATACTTAACCTAATTTTAAACCCTCTTATGGTGAGAAGCATTCTCAAATTGAAAACTTTTATCCTCAGCATGCTCTAATATTAAGAACATGAAATTTCATTACAGGAGACAATCTCATTGGTTAGTTTGCGGATTTCACCATTTAGATGAGAATTCCTTCAATATTCTCCTATTCGGGAATATAAGTATCAGCATAACATTGTGGACTGGTAGTATTTATGAATTTACCTTGTTTCCTGAACAGCTGGGCAGGATAATAGGTGAACTTGTGTTCCCCATTAAGCCTTGCACACTCTATGGCATGGCCTGTGTTCCAGTAGATGAAGCCTTCCAACGAGTCGAGTTTAAGTTCTTTGCCCACTGTCACTATGGGGACGGGTTCACGCATACCGCCTCCAAGGTTACCTCTCGTAATCTGCGAAACATTGAAGTATTGTGTGAACAGTACTACATTTTGGGTTTGTTAAAACAAAAGAAAACTAAGCAAACAATAGCTGAGTAAAAAAAAATGGCACCTAGCAGGTGCCAAAGTTGCATGAAATATTAACAAACAAATTTCGCATCTGCGGCGGTAGCGAAATTTGCCAGCTTTAACTGAAAGGGGCAAAACATTTGGAGAGGTAGCAGTACTGAAAATTTCTTAAATAATTGATTTCAATCGAAACCAGCAGAAAAGTGGAAATATTAACCTTATCGTCATCTACATAAGGGGTGCGTGATTTTGTCTGATTCTGAATGTTACACGCAGCGGTGCATCGCCTTAACTTTATGTGTTGGCGACACAGAAATTATGCAACTGCTTATGAAAATGGCTTAACAGTTGTTCTCACAGAGGACACATAAAGCCATACATTAATTTATCTAAGAAAGCAAACACTTGGTGGCTTGACATTATATAAATGAAAAATTTTCTTACAATGAAAATATTAAACTTTTTTTTTTTTTTTTTAAAAGAAAGTCATCATTCCCGGGTTACGAATAACCTGACAATATTTGAAAATCTCCTACTACCACACAGTTAGCTGAAAATGTTGCTTGTGTTGTGATGGAGGACTTAGCCAGCCGAGGAATTGAACACACTACGCCTGGGTAGGACCCAAACGCGATGTCAACTCGGCCACCGACCGGTCGAATTTATATTTCCTTTATTCTGAAGAAGGGAGTGCAACCAAAACCGGTTGACCTATATAATTCAAATAAAGTGGTTTAAAACAAAGTAGAAATTTTATCTTTCATACATTGATTAATAAGAAGTTTTAATCCCAAGATAAATAAATGTTATATACTCACAAGCTGTTGTTTAGGGCTAGACCAGTACAGTTTTCCTCCAACCCAATCAACGGCCAGACTTCCCACATTGTCCATATCCTGCAGCCACCCTTTCTCATTGCTGGTGGTGTTGTACCACATGCCAATAAGAAGTTTTAATCCCAACATAAATGAATGTTTTATACTCACAAGCTGTTGTTTAGGGCTAGACCAGTACAGTTTTCATCCAACCCAATCAACGGCCAGACTTCCCACATTGTCCATATCCTGCAGCCACCCTTTCTCATTGCTGGTGGGGTTGTACCACATGCCAATAAGAAGTTTTAATCCCAACATAAATGAATGTTTTATACTCACAAGCTGTTGTTTAGGGCTAGACCAGTACAGTTTTCCTCCAACCCAATCAACGGCCAGACTTCCCACATTGTCCATATCCTGCAGCCACCCTTTCTCATTGCTGGTGGTGTTGTACCACATGCCAATAAGAAGTTTTAATCCCAACATAAATGAATGTTTTATACTCACAAGCTGTTGTTTAGGGCTAGACCAGTACAGTTTTCATCCAACCCAATCAACGGCCAGACTTCCCACATTGTCCATATCCTGCAGCCACCCTTTCTCATTGCTGGTGGGGTTGTACCACATGCCAATAAGAAGTTTTAATCCCAACATAAATGAATGTTTTATACTCACAAGCTGTTGTTTAGGGCTAGACCAGTACAGTTTTCATCCAACCCAATCAACGGCCAGACTTCCCACATTGTCCATATCCTGCAGCCACCCTTTCTCATTGCTGGTGGGGTTGTACCACATGCCAATAAGAAGTTTTAATCCCAACATAAATGAATGTTTTATACTCACAAGCTGTTGTTTAGGGCTAGACCAGTACAGTTTTCCTCCAACCCAATCAACGGCCAGACTTCCCACATTGTCCATATCCTGCAACCACCCTTTCTCATTGCTGGTGGTGTTGTACCACATGACATTGGATGAGTTGGACACCATGTACAGCTGGTCCTTGTACCAAGAGATGTCGGTGATGTGCATGTCCCTCAGCTGGGACTTGTGTATCAGGGTGTGGATGTTGTTGCCGGTTAAGTCCGAACTAACAACTCCTTCTTTCGCAGACCAGAGAATGGAGCTAGGTAGGCCGCTGCGTGATGTGGGAAGAGTTTTCGCAGAGAATTCTGAAGACCATGGACCTACATGATAGAATAATATTAGATTAATTACATCGAAGCATTACTACAAAATTCAACTAAATTGTGACAACAGGAAGTATTATATTTTTAAAAATTATAAAAATTTGGTCTAGTTATGTATTATATATGATGTATGGAAATTCGTAGTTCAAGCTGGAAAATGGTGCATCTATGTCACATTTGGAGTCGATTTTGAGGTATAAATTTTTTTGATTTCATCTTTCATTTTCGAGTATATCGAATCTGTAGTTGATTTTGGTAAAAAAAAAATCTATAATAAAAACACATAAATTTGTTTTTGACCACGATAGTTTTATTTTCACTCTACCGGTTTCGGAAGATCCCTTCCTTCGTCAGGAGAATATTTAAAACTAATCTACTACACAAAATATTGACACATAAATACAAAAATTTTAAGTGTTTGAGAGAGATGTCGACAAAGTGGAAGGGGTAATTACGGGAATTCCAGGAAGAACAGAGCGGTTAACTGGAAATATGTCAAGAATAGGACTATAAGACAGATTAATTTGGTTATTTATTATACTGGAGTTATTATGTAGCATAGGCTTTATTTAAAACCTATAAAGTGAGATAAACATTACCATTTTGCAGCCAAATCGACGTTTCTTACCAATTTCGTGTGTAATTCTTAGTTTAAATCTCCCGCCAATGTCACCTGCTAGTTCCGAATGCATCCTTGAGGCGGCGCCAGTAGTGGGACGCCACCAGTGACGCTATAATTTCATGCTTCATTAGCATTTATTTTGCGAAGGTCAAACACGTTTGGTTTGTTTACAAACATCAAATACCGTAAAATAACCTGTTTTTCAGTATTTGCGCAAAATTTACATTTTTTTTTTTCGAGGTTATTAACAGTGTGACTGTTCGAACTCCGTAAAATTGCGATTTATAGAGTTTCGTGTGTTTTTGTTTAGTGTTTTTTTGTGGTTTCTTTGTGTTTTCGCGATTATGTCGGATTCCGAACGTTCCGAGAGCGGGGAAGCCGAATTTTCGAGGGCGGAAGTCATGAAGGTGATCCACACGGACACGCGGGGAAAGCGTTCGAGGGTCTGCGCGGAAGACAAAGCCAAAAGGCAGAGGGTTTGTGAATTAGCTCCCGCCGACCCGCGAATTGACCTGTTAACACAGCAGATGTCCCAGATGCAGGAAATGTTGCGTCTGCTGCTAGAGAAGCGTTCGGAGGCTCCCGTCCGTGGCGCCTCGGACGACGATGACGAGGACAGCATCTCCCTGGACATCCCTGCGTCGCTTCGGGAGGAATTGGCAGGAGATTTGGGAATGGGACTCATCCATCCGAATAAGCCGTCTCGCGACTTGGATCTCGGGGAGTGGACAACTGACCTAAAGCAGCCGAAGATACCATCGGCCGACCCAGGGAGGGTGAAAAAAGTGGAGCTCCTTCAGCATCTGGGGACGGCCAACTGGAATAATGTCCGCTACCTCGAGATCCAGAAGTCGTATGCCGCAACCCCCCTCTTCTCAATGTTGGCATTGAACCCTGAATTGAAGCGCCTAGCTCAGGAGGAATCGGCCAGTACGTCAACGGACTCCTTTTGCGGCTCCCTGACCAATGCTCTTTCCCTGCAGGCTGATCTCCTGAAGGCCTCCTTGCAGGAGCTGGTCAACTGGAGTGCGGAACCGGGCACGAAGCTGAGCACTTCCACTCTTTTCGAGAAGGTGCAGTCTCTCTTCGCGGCGGGGTCTGAGTCCCAGAAGGTGTCCAAAGACATCATGCAGATGGTCTGCGGAAAACGGGCTAGCCACATTGAGTATCGACGAGAGGGGGCATTGCGAGGCATCAGTGACGGATACGTCCGGGATGCCTTACGGAAGATTCCGCCCACATCGGAATATCTCTTTGACCCGAACCTCCTGTCGGCCCAGCTGGATAAGTTAGGGGGAGTGAAGAAGTGCCTCGCTCCTCAGCCTAGCACGTCGCGACCAGCTCCACCCGTTAAACCTGTGACTGTGCAGAGCTCGCAGCCCTTTCGTCCTAGAGTGCAGCAGGGAAGAACCATCGCGAGAAGGGAGCACCCTGAGAGTCGAGGTCCGGAACCAGCCCGTAGGGCCGCTAAAGCTTTCCCTCCCCGAGGTAGGTTCCGGCCCAAGGAAAGAGCAGGGAAGCCAGACCGTAAGAGGTTTTAACAGTGGGCCCTCTTTTCAAGGGGGTCAGTTGCGCTCATTCGCAGGTGAGTGGAGGAACCTTGGCGCCCCTACTATCATCCTTAAGATGTTAGATGGCTACCGAATTCCATTTTCATCAAAACCTCCACTAAATAATAATATTGATTTCTTTAACTCCCCTTTCGCCACTAAGACTTCTGTGGCAATGACAGAACAAATAGAAAAACTCAAAGCCCTTAAGGTTTTAGAGTCGGCACCTGCCACTCCCTCATTTATTTCTAACATGTTTCTGGTCCCCAAATCAGATGGCTCAAAGAGGCCGGTCTTTAACTTAAAGTATTTAAACAATTTTCTGACTGTCAGTAAATTTCGTCTGGTAAACGTTTATCGAGTTCCTACTTTTCTACAACCGAATGACTGGATGGTTAAAGTGGACCTCACACATGCTTACTTTCATGTACCTGTGAGTGAGCAGCATAGATGTTTCCTTAGACTTATCTATAGGAATGAACTCTTGCAGATGACATCCCTCCCCTTTGGCTTGGCCACCGCACCTAAGGCATTCGCAACCTTCACTAACTGGGTAGCGCAGGAACTGCGGAAGAGAGGGATGAGAATTCTAGTGTATCTGGATGATTTTTTATTAGTAAACCAATGCCTGCCTACTTTAAAACAGCAGTCTATTGATATGGTGGAGTTTTTGCAAGGCTTGGGATGGCATATACAATTTGATAAGTCAATATTAGAACCATCACAACAAGTTCAATTTCTTGGTATCAGCTGGAATACTCTAACTAATGAAAAGTCTCTCCCTCAGAACAAGGTTTCAGCCCTATCTTATTTGTTAAAGGGTTTTATTCAGACAGGTAGGTGGTCACTAGATAAGGGGCGCAGCCTCTTGGGCTCTTTAAACTTTGCTAGTTTTGCAGTTCCAAGAGGCAGGCTCAACAGCCGGTACATACAGAAAGGGTGCTTAGGACTCAGACACTACCACCCTTGGGAGTCATCACCAATTCCGGCAGCTACCGCTCGGGAATTGAGATGGTGGGTTCGATCGCTCACCATGACGTCACCTATACATCTGCCGCTGTTTGAGCATTACCTGACAACCGATGCCTCTGATCAGGGTTGGGGTGCCCAGCTGGACGAAAAGCTTCTCAGCGGTGTGTGGGCTGATGACCAGCTGAATCTTCACTCCAATGTAAAGGAGATGCTCGCCGTGTTGGCTGCCTTGTCTCCTCACGCGCTTGAGCTATCTGGCTCGGGTCTTCTGATCCAGTCGGATAACAGGTCTGTCGTATCTTATCTCCGCAAGGAGGGTGGTACCAGATCAACTCAACTCCTGAGCTGTACTCGACTAGTGCTAGATGTTTTGGATAAACACTGTGTCTCCATGACAGCACAATACTTACCCGGTCGTTTCAATGAAGTAGCGGACTGTCTATCTCGTCATCGTGCTGTACCCGAATGGCACTTGCTACCCTCTTTCACAGAGGTAGCATTCAGAAAATGGGGACGACCCGAGATAGACCTATTTGGCTCTAGGACAGCGCATGTGGTTCAAAGGTATGTTTCTCTTGATTTTCAGGACGACGAGGCAGACTACCACAATGCTTGGAGCAGGGACTGGGACTATCAGCTGGCTTGGATCTTCCCTCCCCCGTGCCTCATGCCGAGGGTTCTTTGCCACCTGAACAGAGCAAGGGGATTATACTTGGTAGTGGCTCCTCGTTGGGAAAGGGCATTTTGGAGAGCGGATCTGAAGTGTCGGGCCTTGGGTCCACCTCTTACGATTCACAATCTAGGAGAAGCACTGATAGACACCAGGACCAACAAACCCCCTCCTCAAGTAGAGTCCTTCACTCTGGAAATTTGGCTTTGTGGGGGTGGGACAAAAACCTAACAAGATGGTCAAGTCAGCAGAAGGAACTTCTTAGATCCGGATGGAGAAGTTCTACCCTTCGCACTTATGCTCCGGCATGGCGGAGGTGGCAGCGCTGGGCGTCAGAGAATCAGCTCGATGCCACGCGTCCCAAAGCTGAAGACTTAGCCAGGTTCCTAGCCGATCTACACATCAAAGAAAAGCTATCGCTGAGTACCATTTTAGTTCACAAGTCAGTGGTGTGTACCTTAGGCTCTCCCGAAGACAATAGAGAGCTGAGCTCCAATCCGATAGTGAAGAAGATATTAAAAGGGATATCTTTAGCTAGATTAAGGCCTTCAAAACCCCCCATTTGGGACCCGAGGATTGTATCATCATGGCTGGAGAAGAATTTGCCTCAACATATTACTCTCTTTGAAGCATCAAGGAGAGCAGCCACCATCCTGCTTTTGGCATCAGGGCGCCGAGTCCACGATCTCACATTGCTCCATTGCACAGCTGAAAGATTGTCAGTGGACAGTGAAGGCATCTCCATTTGGCCAGTGTTTGGTGGCAAGACAGATTCGGCAGACTGGCAACAATCAGGGTGGAGACTGGCTCGCTCGGAGTCTAGGAACATAGACCCTGTCTATTGGACGGAAAAGGTCATAGAACTGTCAAAGGAACGGAGAGCGCAGGCGATACTACCTAGCCTATTTATTACAACTTGTGGGACAGTGAAAGCGGCCTCCAGGGCAGTAATTGCAGGTTGGATTAGGACAGTCCTCAGGGATGCTGGTGTAGAGGATCCACCTGGCAGCATCCGTTCAGCAGTGGCATCTCTGAACTGGCTGCAGAATTATAAGCTGGACGATATACTGTCACGTGGTAACTGGAGAAGTCCCAATACCTTTGCCAGGTTCTATAGAAGGGAAATTGCAGAATCGGCTGGCCGAGTCAACACCGACCCATCTGTCGCTGACCTTTTTCAACCTCTGTAACTGGTTAGCTGATTTCTGGAAATCTTGCCCCTATTTTCTTTTTATTTGATTCACATTAGCATAATGTCACCAGGCGATAACAAACAATATCTCACTTTATAGGTTTTAAATAAAGCCTATGCTACATAATGAAAAAGTTTTACCTTACAATAAAACTTATATTATGTACTTAGCTTTATTTAAAACCTAGGCAAGGGCTGCCTGATGAGATCTAATGAAGCATGAAATTATAGCGTCACTGGTGGCGTCCCACTACTGGCGCCGCCTCAAGGATGCATTTGGAACTAGCAGGTGACATTGGCGGGAGATTTAAACTAAGAATTACACACGAAATTGGTAAGAAACGTCGATTTGGCTGCAAAATGGTAATGTTTATCTCACTTTATAGGTTTTAAATAAAGCTAAGTACATAATATAAGTTTTATTGTAAGGTAAAACTTTTTCATTATTGATGGCTTTTCTGATTTCAAGTGCTTCTAAATTATCTAATTTTTTGCCTTTATTACTTCGGTGAAGAATTTTAACCCCTGTATCTTTACTAAAAGTATGATCGGTGGAAATGAGATGATTGGCAAACTCTGAAAAATTATTGTTATTTAAACATCTTAAATGTTCGGTGATTCTAATATTTATATTTCTAGTTGTCTTACCTATGTAGAACGATTGACAATCATTGCAACATAGTTGGTAAATGCCTGAGTGGATAAATTTGTGATCTTTATCTTTAGTATTTTTAAGTAATTTTCCCAAGTTGTTATCAGTATAGAACGCGGGTTTAATGTGGGTAGGCAAATTTTTTGTACTAAGTGAAGAAAAATTGGATACGTATAAGATTTTACGCCATTGAAAGGGATTTATGATTTTATTATTAGTTTCAGGTGTAGGTACCTAATAAAAATGTATTCGTCGAAATGAGTTTAAGTTTCTTATTCAGGATTTTATCAATTAAGTGTGTCGAGTAACCATTATTTAGAGCAATTTGTTTTATTTTTGACAGTTCAATTTCGAAATTAACAGCTGATAGTGGGATTTTTACTAAGCGGTGTACCATTGAATGATAGGCAGAATGTTTGTGTGATATCGGGTGGTTTGACGTGTTATGTATAGTTATATCCGTGAATGTCGGTTGTAGCAGTCATTTCCTGCCCGCTACAGAGCATTAGCATTATTCACTGCCCATCTCTGATTTACAACTCCGCAACTATGGCAACTCTGGACAACGCGGGACAGAGCTCGCGATCAAGACACGCACCTCGACAATTTAGTATTTATCTGGCCGCGGTTCCGGGACGTCGTGAACTCGGGGAAGACAAGAACTACTCCATGAGCCAACACGATTACGAACAAGGATGACGACACCGTTTTGTGGTTTTACCTTTGGTCATCCTGGTCTCTTCATTTAAATAACAGCTATGCATAACCGCATCGCTTGGCGCCCGTTATTACATTCATCAGGTTAGTTTATTATAAATGCCACCCAATTGTCGCTTTCAATGCAATATTTAAAATAACCAATCGTGCTTTCATCCTTCGGATGTAGCACACGCCTGAGTTAAATGTCACTAAATAAAGAGTTCTCATGTTATTCAAAGGTTTATCAAGTGATGTAGAAATAAATGTTGTGTCATGGAATTCATTTCCCTTATCTTTTATTTAATACACTTTTGTTACATCCATTCCTGAGGCACTCATGCCCTACACCTTTATAATTTTGTTTCAACACCGCCCAATGTGGCAATAACCTCCGTTTTACGGTTTACGATAGATGTTAAATTCAATTGTATTATTTATTGAAGTTAGTGTTAAATCCAGAAAATTTTTCTCGCTTGTCCCACGAGTTTCCGGACACCGTGTATAACTTACCAGTGCCTGATGAAGTAACGGCTGCAACTTTGATGATGTAAGCCGTTTCTTCTTTTAAGCCTTCTGCAATATAACTTGTGGAACCGGAGAGTGTTCTGAAAGAAAAAGCAATCATAAATTTGTATAAAGTGTGGGTATAATAATACTGAATTATTTTTTGTTATTTGCTCAGAACACTTGATTCAATATTGATAACTTTTTGAATGCATGTCACGTCTGAAGTCACGTCTGATGAGCATGGACCCTTTGTTAATCACCAGGGCTATGATGGGGGTAAGGCAAGAAGGCATAATGTGTAAAAGCATTGAAGAACCTTGATCATGTTGTCACGTCTGAAGGTGTTTTGAGAGTCCGCCAGCGGTGAGCAGGTTGCGCCGGGTAGAGATTCGTCGGATGGAGTGCGCGAGGCCATCCTCAATTAATCAGCATCCATTGAACGTTAACAAACAAAGATGATTCATCTTTGTGTCACCTCGACAGCATGCTTGGTAATCCAGTGTAGTCTCCAAGGAATTACGCTTCACAAATAAAACCATTTTTTAATCCAAATAACTGATTGTATATTTTAATCTCTTCGAACAATACCACTCGAACAAAGAACCGGCTGATCTCGCGCAGGAGTCAAAACGTCTGTTTTATGTTTGGTTAATTTACACGGAAAGTCTCCGAACGATCGGTTCATGGTATTTGCGTGCTTTTTTCCATTTTTTGTACAATCCTAATTTTTTATTTATTTATTTATTGGATAATTTGTATAGCGCCGCTTTTGTGAGATATCACCTCAGGGGCGCTTTACAGTTGATGCAGGTATTACAAAAAATATAAATATTACAAAAATAGAGTGAAGTTAAGTTAAGTAAAATGAAGTATAGTAACAGGTGACACGAAGATAGAAGATGGAGACTCTGCAGCAAGAATCCGAGGTTGTGAAGAAACTGGTCCAGCTGCTGCAGCAAAAGAGTCCACCGCGTCTACCAACAGTGCCAGTATGAGGTTCGTCATCCGTTCAGGCATGTGTCTGCTGCTAATAAAGCGCTGACACACTATCCTCTCACAGATACCAGACCTTGGCAGCACCGCTGTGACGTTCTACGAACATAAAAGATGGAGACTGCAGCAAGAATCCCAGGTGGTGAAGGAACTGGACCAGCTGCTGCAGCAAGAGAGTCCACCGCGTCCACCAACAGCGTCCAGGTATGTATCTGCTGCTAATAATAAAGCGCTGACACCTCACATGGATAAGAGACCCTGGCAGCACTGCTGTGACGTTCGGCGAGTCCATCATTTATCTTTTTGTCCCACAAAACGCAACGCACAACGCGGAATCGTACTTGATCGTCTCTCTCGTATTGTCAACAAACTTTCTACCCGCGTTATTCTGCCCGCCGGTCAAACCGATCGCAGGGCAGCCACCCGAAAAACTCTCAACAAAACAATAATCGGGCACTACCCTGGCAATCCAAACTTGCACAATTCTTTGACGTTACATGCATTCATATGTATTATTATTATTATTATTATTACGTAATGAGCAGGCAGCATTCTGCTGATGCGCTCATATCTGATTTCACAATAAGTTTGACAGTATTTTTTATGTAGTTTTATGTGCAGGATAAATCTCTCGCAAGGATTTCTTTAACTTTTTGCAATCACCTGCTTTATTTATGTAACATTTGTATGCGGCCGCATCACACGTTTGATAGCTTATTAGCGATACTTTGGTTGCCGATAATACAGCGCTCCTCCAAAATATAAAATCTGTGCATGACAAGAGTGAACTGGCGCAATTACAAATACACATTTGACCGTACGCCTATCACACACGCGCAATGTAATATTTTGGTATAGCACCGACATAGTGTTTTTTGACATTTATAAGTGATTTTAGGCACTCTCGTGTCAATTAACGCAGTGTCCCGACAGCCATTTTCGTTTTATAAACATCTCTAGACATTTTTCACATTTTTGATTTATTTGATTCCATATTGCATTTTTTTCTATCTACCGTAAATCTGTGGGTATTGATAAACTTCAACAAATTAACCCGGTCAAAAGGGTAAGTTAAGTATTGTAAAACAGATGCGTACTTGTAAATGGTGGAGTTGTCAGAGATGATGTGCAGGATGTACCCCCAGTGTTGCCAGGCACCCGCCCCCTGTAGCTCCAGCCGATGGGGACCTCTCCAGCTGATGCGTCCCTCCGCATGCCCCATGACGCCCTGCAGCCCTGTGGGGGGGTTGGCCGCCACAGGGATGGGCTGGGAGGAGTTGAAAGCTACCATGACCTGAGAAAGAAACACAAATAAATAGAAGACAAAGAAAAAGCATTGCGAAACCTAAACTAGATGGCTGGATGGTGTTGAAGTCAATACCACATCCTTGGGCATTTGGAACAGACAGCAGGAAGATTGAAAATTATGTACAAATGTTTACTGTAACTTACCAATAAAATAGTTTTACCTACCAATAAAACTTATATTATGTACCTAACCTCATTTAAAACCTTTATTGAGAGAAGCATTCTCAAATTCCCTTTCGCGTGGCACTTTCCCGCTCTTTTTCAGCACCTTGTGTTGGACAAGTGGTCACCAGATGCTACACAAAAGTAAAGCGTCCCCTATGCGACTTTTGTTTACGGCATTCTTTCTCATTAGTTCTCACCAGGCAGTGATTGCCTAGGTTTTAAATGAGGTTAGGTACATAATATAAGTTTTATTGGTAGGTAAAACTATTTTATTATGTAGCCTGAACCGTCATTTAAAACCTTTATTGAGATCTGTTTGTTATCGACTGGTGACCACTAACGCTAATGTGATACTATTATAATACGTCAAAAAACTGGAAAACCTACTCACGTGTTACAGTGGGTGGAATAGGGAGGCTACAGACAATGCCCTATTTACCTCTAGGGGAGTGTTAACTTCCCTTCTGTAGAATTTGGCAAAGGTGTCCCGGCTCCTCCAGTTCCCTCGAGCCAGGATGTCATCCAATCTAAAATTATCCAGCCAGTTAAGTGACGCCACTGCTGCCCGTACACTTCCCGGGGCAGCTGTGATCTTAGCTTCTTCTAGAATTGTTTTGACCCAACGGGCGATGACTGTTCTTGAAGCTGCCTTAACTGTTCCCGATGTAGTGATGAAGAGTTCTGTTAAATTCTGATTTGTTTCCCTCCGTTCTTTGGAGGTTTCAATCAGTTTCTTAATCCAGTATGCTGGGTCTATATTTGGCTGATTTCCGTTTCTCAACCTCCAACCTGACTGTTGGTATGTAGCAGAGTCTGTTTTGGATCCGAAAACTGGCCATAACGAGACCCCTTCCTCATTTATGGATAGTTTGTCTGGCGAACACTGTAACAAGGTCAGGTCATGCACTCTTCGTCCCGAAGCTAACAAAAGTAAAGTCGCTGCTCTTCTCGAGACTTCAAAGAGACTCAACTTTTTGGGTGGGTTAGCTTCTAACCAGGTCAACACCATTCTGGGATCCCAGATAGGAGGCTTAGATAGTTTAGGATGCCTTAATGCTGCGGCTTTGAGAACTTGTCTGACTAGAGGGTGTGAGCTTAGGTTTCCTTCTTCAGGGCTACTGAAAGTTTATTTATTTATTTTTATTTATTTATTTATTTATTTAGTACAGGTGATGATACAATGACACATGTAGATAAAAAATACTTTGACTGCCCAACTAGGAGGAATTCCCGTTTTAGGACAGTCAAAAGTTGTTACTACTGATTTATGGAGTCGAATTGTGCTGGGAGAGAGATTGTCTTCTAAACTAAGATCTGTTAAAAATCTTGCCAGGTTACTTCCTGTAGGGACATTCGGGTTTACCCCGTGATTTAATGCCCACTTTTGCCACCTAAGCCATGCCGGTTTATATGTTTTAAGTGTGGATTCTCTCCAACCTGACTTTAAAAATTCTTTCTGTTTGTCCGACCAATCTGTTAATGACTGACTCCACCCCGGCACTTCCACACCTCCAAAATAAAATCCTCTACTTGTGGAGGAGGTTTCAAGGTTCTGGTGTCTATCAGCACTTCTGTCAGGTTCATTATGGTGAAAGGAGGGCTCGTCGCTCGACTTTTCAAGTCTGGTCTCCAGAATACTTTCTTCCATCTCGGGGCTACAATCAGGTATAGGCCCTTGGCCCGGTTGAGGTGTGCGAGAACTCTCGGCATGAGGCACAGAGGGGGGAACACCCAAGCTAGAGGGAAATCCCACTCTCGAGTCCAAGCGTTGACAAAACTTGCCTCTTTGTCGAATACATTTAGGGACACATAATCTTCTACAACGTGAGCTGTCTCCGATGCAAACAGGTCTATAGTTGGTCTCCCCCATTTTGCAAAAATCAATTTTGTTGCTGCTGGTAAAAGATGCCACTCCGGAGGTTCGCGTTTTCTGGAGAGTTGATCTGCCACCTCGTTGAACCTTCCTGGTAGGTAGTGGGCAGACAGTGAAATGCGATACGTGTCTGTCATCTGAAGGACTTGACGAGTCGCTTCGAGCAATGTCTTGGATCGTGTGCCGCCTTCGTTGCGAAGGTACGCGACCACCGATTTGTTGTCTGACTGGATCAGGAGACCCGAGTCTGACAGCTCTGGCCCGTGAGGAGTAAGTGCTGCCAGCACGGCGAGCATTTCCTTGACATTGCTGTGGAGAGGTTGCTGTGTTTGGGACCAAGCTCCACTCAATCTGAGGTCGTCTAGCTGCGCACCCCATCCCCAGTCCGAGGCGTCGGTCGTGAGGGTGTGACGAATCACTGCTTGATGCATTGGTGACCACGTCTGCAGGGACCTGCTCCACCATCTCAGCTCCTCTATCGCTGTTCGAGGAATGGGATGGAGTCGTCTCGGTTTGAATGCAGGCAGCTTGCGACTGGCACACTGTAACATGCGAAGGTTAAGCCTGCCTCTATGAATGGCGAAACTTGCAAAATTGAGGGTACCCAAGAGGCTCTGGGCCTGCTCAAGTGACCACCTTCCTAGATTAATGTATTGTTTCAGTAAATTTATTATTTTCTAGGCTAGTCCAAAAGGCAAACATGTCATTTGAAGCAGTTCTCCATTAAAAATCAGTCTCAAAAAACGGCGATGATTCTCATGAATTGGAAGATGAAAGTAGGCTTGAGAAAGGTCCACTTTAACCATCCAGTCGCCTGGTTGAATAAATGTTGCAACCTTATTAACATTAATAAGTCTGAATTTGCTAATAGCTAAGAAATTGTTCAAACGACGAAGGTTGAAGACCGGCCTAAATGACCCGTCTTGCTTCGGTATGAGAAACATCCGTGACAGAAAGGAAGGCGATATTGAAGCTGATTCCAATATCTTTTCCTTTTTCATTTTGTTTATTTGTCGTGTCATTTCGTCTGTGATTTCAGTTTTATAAGTTGAGCTTACCGTGTCTGCCACTATACTTAGAGGGGGTTTCTGCCGAAAGGGTAGCTTGTACCCTCGCAAAATGGTTAGCAGTGTTGGTGGTGCTTCTAATTCTTCCCATTTGCTTATAAAGTGCTGCAATTGCCCCCCCTGAAACGCCTTCTCCGGATAGTCATAGCCTATCCTTGTTGCCAAAATTCCTTCTTGGTTTGGCTGGTCCCCTCCTGTCCGCACCTCTTGCATCTTGATTAGATCGCCCTCCGCGGGGGGCTTTGTTGTCTCGGAAGGGCTTGTTGTCCCGAAACGTCCTGCTTTCCCGAAAGGGCCTGCTCTCACGAAAAGGCTTCCTCACTGGCACTTTCTTGGGCATCTGCGAGCTGGTTGATGGCTGAGGGTCAAAGCTTGAATGTGGGAAGCATTTATTAAGTCCTCCCATCCGCTGAATCTGGGATTCTAGCTTCATTGGTTCAAAAAGATAACCCGCTGCTGGAGGAATATTTTTGACTGCCTCCCGTACGTAGCGGCTCTTTATCTCGTTAAGGATTGCGTCCCTACGATGCTGGATCGCATTTGCTCTCCTTCCACAGACCATCTGCAGGACATCTTTGGTCACTGTCTGATATTGCGTATCCGGGGCAAATAGCGACTCCACTTTCTTGAAGAGGGAACCTGCTGACAATTCCTTGCCTTCCTCTGCACCCCAGTTTACCAGTTCCTGAAGAGATTTCTTGAGGCACTCATTTTGCTGCAACAGGGCATGGCTTAGTGACCCGCAAAATTTGTCAAGTGACCCCGCGTATTGCTCTGCCTTATTCAAATGCAGAAACTCTCCATTAACCTCCAACTGGTTGAACATGGGGTTGGCTAGGTATTTTCTTACGACCTCCCCATACCTTACTTCGTTCCATTCAGGCGAACCGAAGTGTTGTAAATCTTCGATTTTCTTTACGCGGTTTGCGTCAGCCTTAGGAACTGTAGGTTCCTTACACGTGGTTTCCGCCATCGATAGGTTTAATTCCTTGAATTCATGATTAGGATTTACTAATCCCATCCCTAGCGAAGATGGTGAATTTCTCTCCACGTGTATCTCTTGATCTTCCGATGATGCGTCCTCGTCGGAATCCAAGTTTCTCCTATCTTCGTATGTTTTAGACGCCATGAAATCCTGAATAAACGAGCGAATGTGCTCCACTTGAGCCGTGAGTTTATCAATACGATGTTTTTTCATAGATTTCGTCGATTTCGGCAACTTTCGTTTCGGCTCATTTTGTTTTGGCAAAATAATATTGTTCACTTCTTCTACCGTCATCTCTACCGAATCGGATGATGACATTTTGGAGCCACTCATTGTTAATTGGGCAAGAAACCAAAACACAAAACCAAAGGTACACAAAACACAATGTAAATAAGCAAACAACACAAAATGGCCGACGAACTGACGAACTTTTCCGTCGTGTTCACCACGTGTTTTATCCGTTTTTAAACAGTTAAATATTTAAAAAATACTTCGAACAGCCTCGCTGTTATAATATAATGTATTATCTTGAAAAAATTATACACTTAAAATAATTATATACGGGAAAAATCGTTATAAATTCGGAGCTACTTCGCAACGACAACGCCAGCGACGGAATTTAAAACGCTAATGAGAAAGAATGCCGTAAACAAAAGTCGCATAGGGGACGCTTTACTTTTGTGTAGCATCTGGTGACCACTTGTCCAACGCAAGGTGCTGAAAAAGAGCGGGAAAGTGCCACGCGAAAGGGAATTTGAGAATGCTTCTCTCGATAAAGGTTTTAAATGACGGTTCAGGCTACATAATGCCATTTATCTGCAGGGTTTAGCAGCTCTGTCATGACATTTCAAAAAAAATTACATTAAATCCGCACAGGAGGCGCCGAGGAAAATAATTCTTGGGGATGCTTTAAGGAGGGTTTTTTTAAGGAAAGAAAATAGAGCAAGTTTTGGGAAATTAAAAGGTTATGAGGGTTATACTGACTATTGACATGACTTTAAGAATATGATTCACTTTATCTTGGCTTGTCTCCTTGGGGGATCCATGACTTGTTCATCTTAATAATAACTTGTGGGGAATTAACTATAAGAAGGAATTAAAATTAAAGAGTTTTTAGCTCACATCTATCTTATTTGTATAGTAAGTTATAATATAAAATTAGTCACGGTATTAATACTGCCGATGAGGTCCGGGTAAATATTGTGGAAATAGCTGTCTTGTCCTTCGTAATATTCCTCGTTCAGTACATCTTTCCCATTTATCCAGTAAAACAGGCCATTTGCAAAGGACAGGGACTGCACCGAGTAGAACATGGCACTCTGTGTGTTGCTCCTAAAGTCTGATACTTCGCGGCTGGAAAATATTACAAAAAAAACAATATTAATTATAATAATGCTGTTACACCAAAATCATTTTCTTATCAGACGGAAATAAGAAGAATAAATTACTAAATTAGCTGCAATTTTCATGAGAAGAGACATAACCTTCATAATACTTAAGTAGCTTTAGGCAAACAAAGCAGTAAATAGCTACAGATATTTGCATTGCACTACATATTTCCAAACTAATGTTTAGAGTTTGAGGAACATTTCGCAGTATCCTTTTTAAATACATCTATTTGAACATCACTTTTGTTTTCGGTAATGAATGAATGCAAATCTCGGAAGTGGAAATTAACCCACTCCCTGATATACAATCGAGCTGAATCTCGCCAGATAGACTCGTCAATGATATTGCATTCTATCATTTTTTTATGGCAATCACAGACACACACATACATATGGACATACATGCTTTCTTTGTAATCGGATGACATTACAGCAGTCAATATATGAAATAAATGTCGGTCCTACCCGATCGGCATTTGGCGAGGTTGTTAGCGTGGTTGATTCCAGTCCCTGAGAAGGAAGGTACAATCCTCAGTCAAACCAATTTTATTTATTTATTTTTTATTTTTTTTATTTTTCGGAATAACTTTTATTGAGTAAAACCTCAAATTATAATATTTAAATATTGAAGACAATATTAGTGATTTCTAAACGAAAATCTGAAACAGAAAAATCAGAAAAGGAAACGGTCACATCTGGGACTCGAACTTATTTTGTTTAAGTTTTAAAAAACTTTTTAAAATGGATGTACTATGTAATAGTATGTTATCTACATTTTACTCCAATTAACCTCAGAAACACCGATTAAGTCAGGTACGTATCTTAACACCACATATACACGATAATGTATTTCAGAATTTCAAATAACATTATTTACATTGCATAATGTTTTTAGTCCCTGAAGATCAAAATGTCATTTACATTTTTAGTCTAAATGACCTCGGGAATACACTGGTGGGATACACATGTTAATTTAAAATCAGAATTTCAATTGCATAATATTTACCCATCTAGGGAAACTGAGAGCACAGTGTTCCTCTTGAGGTGCGCCACCAGGATCCTGAAGTTGGTGTGATCCAGGGTGAAGGCACCCAGGTTGGGTTCCTTGAGGATCTGTTCAGGAGTGATATTGTGCTTGACTCCGTTGGATATATCGGCCAAGTCCAGGCGGTATAGACCACCACTTGCTCCAGGGATAGCCCAGAACAGGTATCTAAAGAATTCATTTATTAAATAAATAAATCGTTAAGATATTATTAACAACTCTCAGATGAAAAATATGAAACAGAAAATCAGAAAAAGATTTGTTTGCATCTAGGAATCAAATTTTAATTCCTAGTAAATTGGTTCTCATTCTCTACACCGAGCATTTACGAGTATAAAGGCTATGTTTTATTATTTGCTGTTTTTAAGGGTTCCTTGGCAAGATTGTAAAAGTTGCATTCTGAGACTTTGTTTTTATTTGATAAGTATTACAGATAACATTTTCACACCAATAAAGATTGAATTTTTATTTATTTTTGGAATAAATCAATGGGTAAAATCTAAAACTGTACTATTTAAATTAGTGATTCTTAAATAAAAATTTGAAACAGAAAAATCAGAAAAAGATACGGTTACATCTAGAACAAGGCTGCCCAACCTTTTTAACAGTTGGGCGAAATTGACGATTTTGAATCACTGGCGGGCCACTGAATACCTGACGGTTCCTATTTTCATGGGGGGGGGGGGTTGTTAGAGAATTTCTATAAAAAAAATTCAAAATGAGTGCTCCCCACAAAATATTTGAAATCCATGGGGGGGGGGGGGGGGTTGTTACGGAACTTCGCTGAGAAAAAATTCCGCACACCCAAAAACATCATATGTGATTCCCCACAACAATTTTTTGAATTCCATGGGGGGGGGTGGCTACAAGATTCCCATTTCGGACGCAAAAAATATTATATCAAAAACCGGTGTATTTTGGTTTAAAAAGTAAGTTCAACAGGTTAGATTTTTTCGTCACTGATTCTCGTTCTGAGTAGCCTAAATAGTGATAAATCGCCTTCGTTGGCAACACTGGTGACCGCGCGCAAGCTGGATTGTTTGTTTTACCGCGTGCCCGCGACACTTTTTCAAATTGGCGGATTGGCGGGTTTTTTGAAAATGGTTCACGCGGGCCACTTATAATTCGTTCGCGGGCCACATTGTAGCCCGCGGGCCTGGGGTTGGGCAGCCTTGATCTAGAACATGCACCCAGTACCCTGGCCTTCGGCCATATTAACTGTATCATACTTTGCATAAGAAATACCGTGATTATAGCAGCCTTAAAGATAGCAGCCAATAAAAAAGTGCGGTGAGAAAATGAAGATAATGTTGGTAGTTCTTATTCGAAGCATGATACAGTTAAATATGACCGAAGGAGACAGGGTCCCATTAGCTCAGTTGGTAGCGCGGCGCCCCGGCAAGGCACGGGTCCTGGGTTTATGTCTTAGATCCGACCGTATCTTTTTCTAATATTTCTATTTCAAATTGTCGTTTAAAAATCGCTAATATTGTCTTCAATTGTTTTCAGTGGAATCCAGATCCACTGAAATAAAGTAACAGTTGGGACATTAAGGGCCTGTTCAGACACGGCGATAACCGCGCGATTGATAAAATCGTGCGGTTTGAACCGCAAAAATGTTGACTGTTCAAACATCGGCGGTTAGTTAGCGATTAGCGATCAGTTTCAAGATGGAAGTCGAAGAGGAACTAGCGTGTCTGTGGCTGCTCCAGAAAAAAATAAAGAAAAGAAGGAAAAGGCAGTATTGGGTGCATCCAATATTAAGGGATCGACTGACACATGGCCAATTCGTGACGCTATATCCCAATTTAAGAATGTTTGAGAGGAAATTTTTTGACTATTTAAGAATGTCAATAAAATCTTTTGATGAACTAATTAAACTAATCAGGGAAGATATTTTGAGCTCTGAAACACATATGAGGGCAAGCGTGTCACCAGAAGAAAAACTAGTAGTAACTTTGAGGTAAGATATTTATTTATTGTTCATTAAAATCAGCATATATATTTTCTATTATTGTAAAAGACTGCGAGGCAGTACTATATTGAGATGATGGCGATGGTGACCCAGGCGGAATAACAGCAGAAGTTGATCCATTTTTTTTTTATTTTTTTATTTATTTATTTATTTATCAAAAGAAAGTACATATTACATATTGGATGCTTTGCCTGTCCAACTAGGAAAGTTTCCCGTTCTAGGACAGACAAATTGACATGTTTAATTCATATTATTACTGAAATGTACATAATTACATAACAAAAACCAAAAAAAAGTTTCATTTTTCTCTGAAACTAAGTTGTGTAATAAAGAAAATGTATATAATAAATATAAGTACACATACATTGTTTTGTGAGAAGTAGAAAAAATTAATCTGGTAGCATATATTATAATCGGATTTACCGAATTAACCTGGTAACATAAAATATTAAAATTTACAGAGTATGAGGTAAGCGTTGTAACTAGAATGTGTAATAAATTATGTGCATGATTGTTTTCACTGAATTAAAACATGAATTCAGAACAAATTATATTATACGGCAATACGAATATATACCGCGCTCATTTCTTAAACTACTGCTAAAATGTAAAAACAATAACTATATATATAGATAGAAATATAAACTATGAAACATAAACTATGAATCCAAATACATAGTACCTGATTTAGTGCTACTTTGGTGAAATTGGTGCATTACTTCGTACGCCATATTGTGTTATGTATTTATTATAAATCATTACCGTAGTAGGTACCAAGTTTCACACAGAGTAAGTGTGCGACGTACAAATGTGATACGCTTTACAGTAGTGATGTACCTAATGAGCAGACAGGCTTCAGGGGCGCATAACCATAAATCTTAGGTTGAAAAACATCAGAAGTTTGGTGATTTTGTTTAACAGTTATACAGCATACATTCACTTTCGACTCTCCCTAAGTTTAGAATCCAATCATTGACTAATTTACGCAGGACGCTTCCATTTTTCAATTTCCAAGAACCGGGTATAAGGTTGAACATTTTTGGACCTAGGTAAGAATATTGTCTTTGAGCAAGGGATGTCATAGTAGCAAGTGGAACTATTGGATTCCTCCCTGCATGTCGGGTGTTGTAATAATGTTCTACGGAGGGGAAGAGGTGACGATATTTTTGTGTGTATAATATAACTTTTCTTATAAATAGTTGCCTCACATCCAGAACTCCTATCTCTTTGAATAAATCATTACTGGGGTATCTAAATGGTTTTTTAAGTATGACCCTTAGTAGTGATTTCTGTGCTTTGGCTAAGGGGTCCAGAATTGATTTGGTACATCCTCCCCATCCTAAAGATGCATATTCAAGTAAAGAGTTGCACATGGCATAGTACATTAGTTTTAGATCTTTTGCTCATAGAATATTTCTAATCGCCATGAAAAGATGCGTGAGTTTTCTGACCTTTGTGGAGATTGAATAGATATGTTCATTCCATCTCAGATTCTTGTCTACAATAATTCCTAGATATTTTATGCTATATTTGTAGTAAAATATCCTTGCGGAGTTGTATACTGTTGATTTTGCCAATACGATGTATTGGGTATTATCTGGTGAGCACTGATGCGAACAGAGGGTGGTAAAGCTTGTCCTTTTTGTATAACTTGAAGCAATTCAATTTTGGTCGCTAAACGTCGATTTTCTGGTACTTTTTTCAGTTCTTTGTATAACGATAAACAAAAAAGTTTATCGTCATCTTGTCTGGAAATATTATTTTCTTGAAGTCCTTTTTCAAAACTTTGTCGTGACTCAATGCTTTTTTCAATTAAATCACTTATTCGTTCTTCTGGTATATTTCTTTTCTTTCGTTTAGGGGGACCTACTTCAGTGGCTTCGGTTGCATTGGCGTTTAATTGATGTGTCTCATTATTGTATTCATCTATTATTACATTTGACTGTTCATTCATACTATTAGTAGTTTCATCGTTGTCTACACTCTTCTGCAGGAAAGAAAGCCTTGAAAAATACATATATTGGGCTCCTTTACGAGCACCTGAACCGGAAGGAGTTGTTTTCAGTTTTTTGTATTCTTTATTGTAACAATCCCGTATGTTTTTCCATTTTTTTTGGAGTGTTGTACCTGAAAATAATGTCATTATTAATTTTCTTGTTTTAGGTATCTTGGTACGGGTTGTTCATTTGGAGAATTAAGCTACAACTATCGCCTTGGAAAATCTACGATTACAGGAATTGTCCGTGAAGTGTGTAAATCGTTGTGGAAAAAGTTGGTTAGTAAAGTTATGGCCGAACCAACCGAAGATTTCTGGAAGAGAATAGCTCAAGAGTTTGAGAGATATGCGAATTTTCCAAATTGCATTTGTGCTATAGACGGCAAGCATATCCGAGTTATAAAGCCTGTCGATTCGGGATCATTGTATCATAACTACAAACATTTCTTTTCTATAGTGCTCTTAGCAGTTTGCGATGCCAATTATTGCTTTACTTATGTTGACATTGGGGCTTATGGCAAAAGCAGTGATTCCGCAATATTCAAAAATTATTTATTTTATAAACGACTGATAGAAAAATCATTTAATATACCACAACCTAAACCAATATCTAATGTAGATTCAACACCACTGCCTTATGTCATAGTTGGAGATGAAGCCTTCGGTTTATCAGAAAATTTAATGCAACCATATGCAGGCAAATGTTTATCACATGAAAAAAGGATTTTTAACTATAGGTTATCGAGAGCCCGACGTAACATTGAGTGCACTTTTGGTATTTTGGCTAACAAATGGCGTATCTTTCATAGGCCTATAAATGTGAAAATAGACTTTGCCAAAGACATAATAAAAGCCTGTTGCGTTCTACACAACTATGTGAGGAGTAGAGATGGTATAAAATATAAAGATACTTTATATACTGCACCAATGACTAGTCTCAATACCTTGCATGCAGGAAGAGGGGCACCGTCATCTTTAAATATCAGAGATAAATTCACTCATTACTTCGCGAACGAAGGGAGTGTTTCATGGCAAGATTCAAAAATATAATAATGTCAATAAATTTTTCTTACCTAAAATAGCCTTTTTTTCCAACGTGTCTTCACCATTTCCAAATATTTCCACCAACTCTTGCCATACTCGGTTCTTTGCAATTTTATTCGAATAATCCGCACACTGAAGATTCCATATTACAGGTCTTTTCTCCACTTCATCAATAAATAACTCTGTGTCGAAGCGATCCATAGCTAGCTCAGGCGCGCTCTCGTTGTGACGTGTTGATCGCGCGGTGCCCGCAACGCTACTGAACGCTGAGGAAGATCTCCATAGTAATAAAACCGCGTGGGCGCCGCACGATTCTATTTTCTAGCGGTTGAGTTGCGGTAATCGCGAGGTTGGACTAACCGCGCGATTATGTCTGAATGATTATATAAATACCTGCGTAAATAAGACCCACGCGGTTCCCGCGCGATTCTCAAACCGCGCGGTTCCCGCCGTGTCTGAACTAGCACTTAGAAGATAGTATTTGGCAATGGTTGGTTGGTTCAGATAATATACTGTTTTGGAAATGACTTCTTCTCATTATCTGGTTACTTTGGTAGGCTAATTAATTTTTTAATGTTTTCAATGCACTTCAAAGAAAATTGTATATAACAGATTCGAATTTCCATGTAATTTCTATTTGGCCACGCAAACCTCAAAACAAAGGTTGAATTATCTTCTTAACAATTTGTAGAATTAGAAGTAATTTTGACTACTTACCCATTGTAGGGATCCACTTCAATATGAATGGGTTTGGAGTGGAAACCCGCAAAGGCAACGGTTTGCCCTTTCCCTTCGAAGTCGCACCGCATTACCTGCCAGCGCACAACTTGGTTGGGGTTTGCCCTCTTCACTTGGCCCAGGATGAAGAGGTGGCTATTCAGCCAATCCACCGATAAGTCCAGAGGAGTGTACTCTATGGAGTCTGGCGTGAGGATGGCGGTGGAAGGAGATATCTTTGAGAGGGAACTTTTGAAGACAGTGCCGCTTGAGTCAGAGACGAAAAGAATGTCTCTACGGACATCAATTCCCACACCTAGAGTAACAATATATTAAATAGTAAAGAAATACTTAAAACATCTATGGTTTAGATATATTAGTTTTAGATTCTTTGTTCTTCGTTGATTAAAAATACATATGTATTTTTGAATGCACACTGTTTAAAATCGATTACCTTGTATAACGTTGGTGGTGTTGTAAATGATATCAGGTTCACCAGATATATCAGCGGGTTGTTGGACAATGCGATGGGACCCCCCTACAATCAGTATCGGCTGCTGACTGGCCACAGCTAAAACAAACATAAAAAGTAGTGCATTAAAACCATGCTAGTCTATCTGGCCGTGAGAATTCGAATTGTGAAAATAACTATATGTATATGTAGTTGGTACCTGTGGGCTGAGCCAGTGTGGTCACCATAACAGTGGCTTGTGGTCCTTCCCCTTCCCCATTTCTCATGGCCACTCCCACCCTGTAGTTGACAGAGGGAGAGAGACCTTGGAACATGTAGAAGAGAGTGTTTTCTGAGGCTGGTAAATCCTGGAATTCACAAGAAAGAAACTAAATAAATACATTTATTATGTAGCATAGGCTTTATTTAAAACCTATAAAGTGAGATAAACATTACCATTTTGCAGCCAAATCGACGTTTCTTACCAATTTCGTGTGTAATTCTTAGTTTAAATCTCCCGCCAATGTCACCTGCTAGTTCCAAATGCATCCTTGAGGCGGCGCCAGTAGTGGGACGCCACCAGTGACGATATAATTTCATGTTTCATTAGCATTTATTTTGCGAAGGTCAAACACGTTTGGTTTGTTTACAAACATCAAATACCGTAAAATAAAATAGTTTTACCTACCAATAAAACTTATATTACATATGTACCTAACCTCATTTAAAACCTTTATTGGAGAGAAGCATTCTCAAATTCCCTTTTGCGTGGCACTTTCCCGCTCTTTTTCAGCACCTTGTGTTGGTCAAGTGGTCACCAGATGCTACACAAAAGTAAAGCGTCCCCTATGCGACTTTTGTTTACGGCATTCTTTCTCATTAGTTCTCACCAGGCAGTGATTGCCTAGGTTTTAAATGAGGTTAGGTACATAATATAAGTTTTATTGGTAGGTAAAACTATTTTATTATGTAGCCTGAACCGTCATTTAAAACCTTTATTGAGATCTGTTTGTTATCGACTGGTGACCACTAACGCTAATGTGATACTATTATAATAAGTCAAAAAACTGGAATACCTACTCACGTGTTACAGTGGGTGGAATAGGGAGGCTACAGACAATGCCCTATTTACCTCTAGGGGAGTGTTAACTTCCCTTCTGTAGAATTTGGCAAAGGTGTCCCGGCTCCTCCAGTTCCCTCGAGCCAGGATGTCATCCAGTCTAAAATTATCCAGCCAGTTAAGTGACGCCACTGCTGCCCGTACACTTCCCGGGGCAGCTGTGATCTTAGCTTCATCTAGAATTGTTTTGACCCAACGGGCGATGAGTGTTCTTGAAGCTGCCTTAACTGTTCCCAATGTAGTGATGAAGAGTTCTGTTAAATTCTGCTTTGTTTCCCTCCGTTCTTTGGAGGTTTCAATCAGTTTCTTAATCCAGTATGCTGGGTCTATATTTGGCTGATTTCCGTTTCTCAACCTCCAACCTGACTGTTGGTATGTAGCAGAGTCTGTTTTGGATCCGAAAACTGGCCATAACGAGACCCCTTCCTCATTTATGGATAGTTTGTCTGGCGAACACTGTAACAAGGTCAGGTCATGCACTCTTCGTCCCGAAGCTAACAAAAGTAAAGTCGCTGCTCTTCTCGAGACTTCAAAGAGACTCAACTTTTTGGGTGGGTTAGCTTCTAACCAGGTCAACACCATTCTGGGATCCCAGATAGGAGGCTTAGATAGTTTAGGATGTCTTAATGCTGCGGCTTTGAGAACTTGTCTGACTAGAGGGTGTGAGCTTAGGTTTCCCTCTTCAGGGCTACTGAAAGTTGTTACTACTGATTTATGGAGTCGAATTGTGCTGGGAGAGAAATTGTCTTCTAAACTAAGATTGTTAAAAATCTTGCCAGGTTACTTCCTGTAGGGACATTCGGGTTTACCCCGTGATTTAATGCCCACTTTTGCCACCTAAGCCATGCCGGTTTATATGTTTTAAGTGTGGATTCTCTCCAACCTGACTTTAAAAATTCTTTCTGTTTGTCCGACCAATCTGTTAATGACTGACTCCACCCCGGCACTTCCACACCTCCAAAATAAAATCCTCTACTTGTGGAGGGGGTTTCAAGGTTCTGGTGTCTATCAGCACTTCTGTCAGGTTCATTATGGTGAAAGGAGGGCTCGTCGCTCGACTTTTCAAGTCTGGTCTCCAGAATACTTTCTTCCATCTCGGGGCTACAATCAGGTATAGGCCCTTGGCCCGGTTGAGGTGTGCGAGAACTCTCGGCATGAGGAACAGAGGGGGGAACACCCAAGCTAGAGGGAAATCCCACTCTCGAGTCCAAGCGTTGACAAAACTTGCCTCTTTGTCGAATACATTTAGGGACACATAATCTTCTACAACGTGAGCTGTCTCCGATGCAAACAGGTCTATAGTTGGTCTCCCCCATTTTGCAAAAATCAATTTTGTTGCTGCTGGTAAAAGATGCCACTCCGGAGGTTCGCGTTTTCTGGAGAGTTGATCTGCCACCTCGTTGAACCTTCCTGGTAGGTAGTGGGCAGACAGTGAAATGCGATACGTGTCTGTCATCTGAAGGACTTGACGAGTCGCTTCGAGCAATGTCTTGGATCGTGTGCCGCCTTCGTTGCGAAGGTACGCGACCACCGATTTGTTGTCTGACTGGATCAGGAGACCCGAGTCTGACAGCTCTGGCCCGTGAGGAGTAAGTGCTGCCAGCACGGCGAGCATTTCCTTGACATTGCTGTGGAGAGGTTGCTGTGTTTGGGACCAAGCTCCACTCAATCTGAGGTCGTCTAGCTGCGCACCCCATCCCCAGTCCGAGGCGTCGGTCGTGAGGGTGTGACGAATCACTGCTTGATGCATTGGTGACCACGTCTGCAGGGACCTGCTCCACCATCTCAGCTCCTCTATCGCTGTTCGAGGAATGGGATGGAGTCGTCTCGGTTTGAATGCAGGCAGCTTGCGACTGGCACACTGTAACATGCGAAGGTTAAGCCTGCCTCTATGAATGGCGAAACTAGCAAAATGGAGGGTACCCAAGAGGCTCTGGGCCTGCTCAAGTGACCACCTTCCTAGATTAATGTATTGTTTCAGTAAATTTGTTATTTTCTAGGCTACACGAAATTATAGCATCATTGATGGCGTCCCCACTACTGGCGCCGCCTGAAGGATGCATTAGGAACTAGCAGGTGACATTGGCGGGAGATTTAAACTAAGAATTACACACGAACTTGGTAAGAAACGTCGATTTGGCTGCAAAATGGTAATGTTTATCTCACTTTATAGGTTTTAAATAAAGCTAAGTACATAATATAAGTTTTATTGTAAGGTAAAACTTTTTCATTTTCTAGGCTAGTCCAAAAGGCAAACATGTCATTTGAAGCAGTTCTCCATTAAAAATCAGTCTCAAAAAACGGCGATGATTCTCATGAATTGGAAGATGAAAGTAGGCTTGAGAAAGGTCCACTTTAACCATCCAGTCGCCTGGTTGAATAAATGTTGCAACCTTATTAACATTACAATGGAAGATGCTCTGAGGAACTAGCGTCATTGATCCCTTCGGCACCGGTGCGTAGTCGGGATACACGCCAAACGCGCGCCCAACATTTGTACACAGTTGACACTTGTCACATGAGAACGGGTCGCTTCTACGATTCGTTCTTAAGTTCAACAGCTCGGCTGTGGAACGAACTGCCGGCCTCTGTGTTTCCTCCCTCCTACAACATGGGACTCTTCAAGACCCATGTTCACTCCTTCCTCTCCACAAAAAGACCCTCCACACAGCATCCCCAAAGATGACATAGGCCCTGAGGGAAATTATTTTCTTCAGGGCCTCCTGTGTGGAGTAAATATAAAAAAAAAAAAAAAAAAAATTAATAAGTCTGAATTTGCTAATAGCTAAGAAATTGTTCAAACGACGAAGGTTGAAGACCGGCCTAAATGACCCGTCTTGCTTCGGTATGAGAAACATCCGTGACAGAAAGGAAGGCGATATTGAAGCTGATTCCAATATCTTTTCCTTTTTCATTTTGTCTATTTGTCTACTTTCTTGGGCATCTGCGAGCTGGTTGATGGCTGAGGGTCGAAGCTTGAATGTGGGAAGCATTTATCAAGTCCTCCCATCCGCTGAATCTGGGATTCTAGCTTCACTGGTTCAAAAAGATAACCCGCTGCTGGAGGAATATTTTTGACTGCCTCCCGTACGTAGCGGCTCTTTATCTCGTTAAGGATTGCGTCCCATACGATGCTGGATCGCATTTGCTCTCCTTCCACAGACCATCTGCAGGACATCTTTGGTCACTGTCTGATATTGCGTATCCGGGGCAAATAGCGACTCCACTTTCTTGAAGAGGGAACCTGCAGACAATTCCTTGCCTTCCTCTGCACCCCAGTTTACCAGTTCCTGAAGAGATTTCTTGAGGCACTCATTTTGCTGCAACAGGGCATGGCTTAGTGACCCGCAAAATTTGTCAAGTGACCCCGCGTATTGCTCTGCCTTATTCAAATGCAGAAACTCTCCATTAACCTCCAACTGGTTGAACATGGGGTTGGCCAGGTATTTTCTTACGACCTCCCCATACCTTACTTCGTTCCATTCAGGCGAACCGAAGTGTTGTAAGTCTTCGATTTTCTTTACGCGGTTTGCGTCAGCCTTAGGAACTGTAGGTTCCTTACACGTGGTTTCCGCCATCGATAGGTTTAATTCCTTGAATTCATGATTAGGATTTACTAATCCCATCCCTAGCGAAGATGGTGAATTTCTCTCCACGTGTATCTCTTGATCTTCCGATGATGCATCCTCGTTGGAATCCAAGTTTCTCCTATCTTCGTATGTTTTGGACGCCATGAAGTCCTGAATAAACGAGCTAATGTGCTCCACTTGAGCCGTGAGTTTATCAATGCGATGTTTTTTCGTAGATTTCGTCGATTTCGGCAACTTTCGTTTCGGCTCATTTTGTTTTGGCAAAATAATCTTGTTCACTTCTTCGAATGTCATCTCTACCGAATCGGATGATGACATCTCGGAGCCACTCATTGTTAATTGGACAAGAAACCAAAACACAAAACACAAGGTACACAAAACACAATGTAAATAAACAAACAACACAAAAAGGCCGACGAACTGACGAACTTTTCCGTCGTGTTCACCATGTGTTTTATCCGTTTTTAAACAGTTAAAAGTTTAAAAAATACTTCGAACAGCCTCGCTGTTATAATACAGGGTGTCCGGAAACTCGTAGTACAAGCGGGAAACTGGTGAATCTACATCACATTTGGAGTTGATTTTGTAGTATATTTTTTTTTGATTTGAGCTTTCGTTATCGAGTAAATCGAGTTAGAAGTTGATTTTTTTTTTTTTTTTTAATCAAATTCTTATAAATTATTACTGAAGATCAAAGTACCCAACTAATTAAAACTGTTTGAAAGTAAAACAAATGAAGAAACTCGGATTTGAAGCATTATTTTGAAATTACCCTTCATTTAATCCGGTGTAATCATAAAATATTTCTGCTCTGCAGGGTTAAAACATCTGTTGTTGAACCCTAAACACCAGAAAAAACTTTAACCCTAAAATAGCCGAAAAATATTTTTTTTTGTTTTTTTTTTTTTGTGAAAATGCTCACATCAAAAAACTTTATGTTTATTTGGGTTCCCCATGTGGTGTAGATTCTCCAGTTTCCCGCTTGTACTACGAGTTTCCGGACACCGTGTATAATGTATTATCTTGAAATAATTATACACTTAAAATAATTATAACTAACTAACTAACTAACTAACCATCACGCCGTTTCCCCGCAGGGGTAGGCAGAGAGGACGGACCGCCAAACAACTCGGTCTTGGCACACACTCCTTGCCTCATTCACATTCATACATCGTCTCATACATACTCTTCTATTATTCCGACTCTTGACATGGCCCGACTCGAGTATCTGATTCACTTGATCGTGCCATGTCTTCCTCGGGCGTCCCCTACTTCTGCTACCATTCACATTTGCATCATATATCCTCCTTACACTCCTATCTTCGCTCATTCGCTCTACATGCCCAAACCATCTAAGCGTCCCTTTCTTAATCTTACTCATTACGCTTACATCAGCCTTGCACTCTTTGCGGATCTCCACATTCCTCACATGATCAAACATGGTTTTACCACACATACGCCTCAGGGATCTCATTTCAACAGCATTTAATCTACTTTCATCCTTTCTTTGCCAGAAAAATCGTTATAAATTCGGAGCTACTTCGCAACGACAACGCCAGCGACGGAATTTAAAACGCTAATGAGAAAGAATGCCGCAAACAAAAGTCGCATAGGGGACGCTTTACTTTTGTGTAGCATCTGGTGACCACTTGTCCAACGCAAGGTGCTGAAAAAGAGCGGGAAAGTGCCACGCGAAAGGGAATTTGAGAATGCTTCTCTCAATAAAGGTTTTAAATGACGGTTCAGGCTACATAATAACCTGTTTTTCAGTATTTGCGCAAAATTTACATATTTTTTTTCGAGGTTATTAACAGTGTGACTGTTCAAACTCCGTAAAATTGCGATTTATAGAGTTTCGTGTGTTTTTGTTAAGTGTTTTTTTGTGGTTTCTTTGTGTTTTCGTGATTATGTCGGATTCCGAACGTTTCGAGAGCGGGGAAGCCGAATTTTCGAGGGCGGAAGTCATGAAGGTGATCCACACAGACACGCGGGGCAAGCGTTCGAGGGTCTGCGCGGAAGACAAAGCCAAGAAGCAGAGGGTTTGTGAATTAGCTCCCGCTGACCCGCGAATTGACCTGTTAACACAGCAGATGTCCCAGATGCAGGAAATGTTGCGTCTGCTGCTAGAGAAGCGTTCGGAGGCTCCCGTCCGTGGCGCCTCGGACGACGATGACGATGACGAGGACAGCATCTTCCTGGACACCCCTGCGTCGCTTCGGGAGGAATTGGCAGGAGATTTGGGAATGGGACTTGTTTCTGCTATCGTGGTACGAGAACACGCCGTCAGATGGAATGCAGGAAAACACTTCTTCTTCTTGACATATAAATTTATTAATTCACAATATATTTGCAGAGGATCTTATTTTCCTCTGCTAAAACTTAAACTGAAAGAAATAAAGGTCTAGTTTCCTCTATTCTTCAGTTTTCTCTAGGTACACATAAACCTAGTAATTATCTCACGAGTGACTGCCTAGGTACGCATGTACCTACCAGTTATAGCAACACTCTAATACTGTCTCCTGCGTAGGTACGTCTGTACCTACCAGTTATATGAATACTCTAATACTGTGCTTTTTCTGGGAGGTATCTGTATTTAAACTAAATTCTGAAGGACATTTTACCAAAATAAAGATGTTCCACCCGCTCGTTGGCAAACAACATTCTTAACATAAATAAAATGCATTTAACTATTCTTAATGATACAAACGTGACTTAAACAATAGAAATATTTTAAAGGAATTATTTTGAGGGAGATGAAACTTTATTTGGGGTTTTTATTACTATGGGACAGGGGTGGGAAAGGTATTGGCAAATATTTTTAGGCATAATGGTTTAACTAGGGTCATCATAAAATCGAAGGCGAACAGCTCTATTTGAAAACTGCCGCCGCTTGCAGTAAAATGTCACCAATTCTTAAATCATAAATGATACAAACAAGGCAATATGTTTATAAAAATACCAGGCCAAAGAATTGTTTTATTGTAGGGTCGAATCTGCAAATGTGGGAAGCTACATTAACTTTGAAAATACGAACTATGGGAACGGGCCTCCTGAAGGCTAAATTTTATTGAGCAATATGTAAACGTCGCATTCTCGAAGATCCAGGACTCATCCATCCGAATAAGCCGTCTCGCGACTTGGATCTCGGGGAGTGGACAACTGACCTAAAGCAGCAGAAGATACCATCGGCCGACCCAGGGAGGGTGAAAAAAGTGGAGCTCCTTCAGCATCTGGGGACGGCCAACTGGAACAAAGTCCGCTACCTCGAGATCCAGAAGTCGTATGCCGCAACCCCTCTCTTCTCAATGTTGGCATTGAACCCTGAATTGAAGCGCCTAGCTCAGGAGGAATCGGCCAGTACGTCAATGGACTCCTTCTGCGGCTCCCTGACCAATGCTCTTTCCCTGCAGGCTGATCTCCCGAAGGCCTCCTTGCAGGAGCTGGTCAACTGGAGTGCGGAACCGGGCACGAAGCTGAGCACTTCCACTCTTTTCGAGAAGGTGCAATCTCTCTTCGCGGCGGGGTCTGAGTCCCAGAAGGTGTCCAAAGACATCATGCAGATGGTCTGCGGAAAACAGGCTAGCCACATTGAGTATCGACGAGAGGGGGCATTGCGAGGCATCAGTGACGGATACGTCCGAGATGCCTTACGGAAGATTCCGCCCACATCGGAATATCTCTTTGACCCGAACCTCCTGTCGGCCCAGCTGGATAAGTTGGGGGGAGTGAAGAAGTGCCTCGCTCCTCAGCCTAGCACGTCGCGACCAGCTCCTCCCGTTAAACCTGTGACTGTGCAGAACTCGCAGCCCTTTCATCCTAGAGTACAGCAGGGGAGAACCATCGCGAGAAGGGAGCACCCTGAGAGTCGAGGTCCAGAACCAGCCCGTAGGGCCGCTAAAGCTTTCCCTCCCCGAGGTAGGTTCCGGCCCAAGGAAAGAGCAGGGAAGCCAGACCGTAAGAGGTTTTAACAGCGGGCCCTCTTTTCAAGGGGGTCAGTTGCGCTCATTCGCAGGTAGGTGGAGGAACCTTGGCGCCCCTACTATCATCCTTAAGATGTTAGATGGCTACCGAATTCCATTTTCATCAAAACCTCCACTAAATAATAATATTGATTTATTTAACTCCCCTTTCGCCACTAAGACTTCTGTGGCAATGACAGAACAAATAGAAAAACTCAAAGCCCTTAAGGTTTTAGAGTCGGCACCTGCCACTCCCTCATTTATTTCTAACATGTTTCTGGTCCCCAAATCAGATGGCTCAAAGAGGCCGGTCTTTAACTTAAAGTATTTAAACAATTTTCTGATTGTCAGTAAATTTCGTCTGGTAAACGTTTATCGAGTTCCTACTTTTCTACAACCGAATGACTGGATGGTTAAAGTGGACCTCACACATGCTTACTTTCATGTACCTGTGAGTGAGCAGCATAGATGTTTCCTTAGACTTATCTATAGGAATGAACTCTTGCAGATGACATCCCTCCCCTTTGGCTTGGCCACCGCACCCAAGGCATTTGTAACCTTCACTAACTGGTTAGCGCAGGAACTGCGGAAGAGAGGGATGAGAATTCTAGTGTATCTGGATGATTTTTTATTAGTAAACCAATGCCTGCCTACTTTAAAACACCAGTCTATTGAAATGGTGGAGTTTTTGCAAGGCTTGGGATGGCATATACAATTTGATAAGTCAATATTAGAACCATCACAACAAGTTCAATTTCTTGGTATCAGCTGGAATACTCTAACTAATGAAAAGTCTCTCCCTCAGAACAAGGTTTCAGCCCTATCTTATTTGTTAAAGGGTTTTATTCAGACGGGTAGGTGGTCACTAGATAAGGGGCGCAGCCTCTTGGGCTCTTTAAACTTTGCTAGTTTTGCAGTTCCAAGAGGCAGGCTCAACAGCCGGTACATACAGAAAGGGTGCTTAGGACTCAGACACTACCACCCTTGGGAGTCATCACCAATTCCGGCAGCTACCGCTCGGGAATTGAGATGGTGGGTTCGATCGCTCACCCTGACGTCACCTATACATCTGCCGCTGTTTGAGCATTACCTGACAACCGATGCCTCTGATCAGGGTTGGGGTGCCCAGCTGGACGAAAAGCTTCTCAGCGGTGTGTGGGCTGATGACCAGCTGAATCTTCACTCCAATGTAAAGGAGATGCTCGCCGTGTTGGCTGCCTTGTCTCCTCACGCGCTTGAGCTATCTGGCTCGGGTCTTCTGATCCAGTCGGATAACAGGTCTGTCGTATCTTATCTCCGCAAAAGTAAATTGTAAAGTGAATAGTTTAAAATATAAATTATTAAAGAACAAACCATAATTTATTAGGAAAAAGTAAAAATAAAAATAAAAATTTAAAGATTGAAATAAAACAGTATAATGTACCAATAAGATACCTATCTCAAGGTACCGACAATGATTTAAATATAAAAAGTAATAAATCCTGGATTATGTTAACCGATATGATAAAATTTACAAGTACTTATGATTTCAAGTGCATTAATAATTTTAGAAGTACTGGTAGGCATATTATGTTTACATGATGTATTTACGTGGTACTAGCAAACAAATTTAGTTTAACACATCTTTTGTATGAAGACAGATTACCGGCAGCGTGATCAATATTAGCATATTCATTGCCTAAAATATGCAAGCGATTTATGGTTGAGTTTTGTTCTGCGTTCGTCATAGTATTGTCATAGTGGAAAGGTGTTTTGAGTCGAGTCGGTCTACTAGGTACATGGTAATTTATTAATGAGACCAATTCAGGGGAGTCAAACCAGTTATTGTTTATTT
Organism: Hesperophylax consimilis; assembly: GCF_061612785.1. NCBI lineage: Eukaryota > Metazoa > Arthropoda > Insecta > Trichoptera > Limnephilidae > Hesperophylax > Hesperophylax consimilis. The sequence goes on along the minus strand of NW_028301264.1, from coordinate 1,812,187 downwards.
TAAATAAAAAAATAAGATCATTGAGTATTCTTCTATCTTTTAACGATAAGAGTCTCATTTTTTGTAATAAAGATTCATAGTTTATGTCAACCGCGGGAATACCTAATTTGAAATTAATTGATCTGAGAAATTTGCGTTGGATTCTTTCAATGGAGTTTGCATGGCTTTTGTAGAAAGGGTTCCATATGGGGGAATTGTATTCTAAATGACTCCTAACCAGAGTTGTATATAGTATTTTAAATGTTTGGATATTTTTAAAATCTTTACAAATTCTTACAATGAAGCCCAGAATTTTCATTGCTTTACCCGTTATTATATCAATGTGATTGGTAAATAGTAGTTTAGAGTCGAAGGTTATTCCAAGGTCCCTTATTACAGGTACTGACAATAAACTGTGATTGTTAAAAGAGTAACTATATTTGATAGGGTTTTTAATTCTAAAGAAACTCATGATTTGACATTTTTTTATGTTCAGTGTAAGTTTGTTAATGGTACACCATTCTACGAATTTTATAAAATTGGATTGGAGGGACAAGCAGTCGTATATATTTTTTATGATTTTATATATTTTCATGTCATCAGCAAATAATAATATGTTAACATCAGTGAATATAGAAGTGACATCGTTTATGAATAGTATAAACAATATTGGACCAAGGTGCGAACCCTGAGGCACACCACTAGTGGCTTCAAATTCGTAAGATAAGTGTTCTTTAATACAGACAGTTAGTACACGTTTTGATAAATAATTCTTAATCCAACATAATAAATTACCACTTATTCCTAATTTAGACAATTTATTTATAAGAATTTTAATGCAAACCTTATCAAAGGCTTTACTAAAATCCGTGTAAATTGAATCAACTTGTTCTCTATTAGCAAGAGCACCAGAGATAAAATGTTCATACAGTGTAAGGTTAGTTAAGGTAGATTGTCCAGAGATAAAACCATGTTGAAATGATGAGATATTAAATTTTATGCAAGAACATATTTTTTGGAGAATTAACTTTTCAAAAATTTTTGGTATTGACGATTGTATGCATATTGGTCTGTAATTTTCAACTAAAGACTTGTCTCCGCTTTTAAATATAGGAGTGAGAAAGCTATTTTTCCATATTTGTGGGAACTTGCCTGTTAAAAGTGATTGATTAAATAGTAGGTACAGAGGGTAAGAGATACTACTCCCACAGTTTTTTAGAAATACGGGGGGAATTTTATCTGGCCCTGAGCACGATTTAGGTTCCAGTAGTTTGATACATGCTGCAATTTCTTTAATCTCAATATGTATCTGAGATAGTTGTAAATTTATATCGGACTCAAAGTTTGGAATGTCTTCATCAGGGATATCTGTTTCATATACATCCTTAAAAAAATCTGCAAACAAATTGACAATATCTTTGATTTTACAGGAAGTTTTCAGTTTATAGTGCATAGTTTCAGGTATGCCAAGGTTGTTGTTATTTTGAGCTTTACAATAGTTGAAAAAATGTTTTACATTGTTACCAATCGAAAATTCCACATTCTTAATGTAATTATTATAACAAATGTTTGATAATTTATTACAATCTTTTCGCAGCTTGCTGAAAATTATAAAATCAGAAAGATTTGTTGTTTCTTTGTAAATTTTATGCGCTTTTTTCTTCTCAATTACTATGTTAATGAGGTCCTTGCTAAACCAGCGAGGGAAATTTGAAGATAACTAATTGGGACAAAGTTTTCTATGGTTTTATATAGATGATCGTAAAAGGCTTTAATATTCTCATCGAGATTACCTCCTTCTAGTATAGACCAGTCAGTGTTATATAGATAATCGCGTATTGCAACATAATTGGCTTTATTAAAGTTAGGATATTGTGTCTGGTTTTTAATTTGGCATTTTATAGGGTTACATAATACAGTAATATCTAAAGGTGGGTGATGAGAATCAGGGGGAAGAACTGAATCGAGTGACTTTCCAACCGCAGTTGACAAGTCGGTACAAAGAACAAGATCTAGTAATCTATTATTGTCATTTTTTACATTGTTTAATTGAACTAGGTTAAGGAAATCACATAATTCAACTATTTCTTTTTCTGTGTCAGTTAAGCTAGAGTTTTGAGATAATGTAGAATTGTCGCGGGTACCCCAGTTGATTTTTGGTAAATTGTAATCACCGATGATAGTGATTTTACTATTTGGAAATTTAAACGACAGTTGTTCAATATCCTCGAAATGACTTTTGTATACACTTATATCTGATGATGGCGGAATATAAACACTGCCTATGATATTTTTTTGATTTTTGCCGTTTAGTAAAATTTAAACTTGCTCCACATTAGAATTTTTGGTTTTCAGAAGTTTTGAAGGATGTATCTTGTTGACAGCTATCATGACGCCACCGCCTCTAGATTTAGCGCTGGTTTGTTGACTTCTGTCAGACCGGTAAATATGATGGTGGGGTAGACCAAGCTCAGCAGAGTTGATGGATGGTTCCAGCCAGGTTTCCGTAAGAATGAGGATGTCATGTGGCAGTGTTGGGGCATGTATTTTAAAGTCCTTAAGTTTAGTTTTCATGCCTCTGACATTTTGGTAATAGCACTTCAGTTTGTTTACATTGTGTCGTTTTTTGGAAGGGTTGTAACAATAGTTGGTGTTGGCACCTAGCATCGTGCTACCTACCTTTATATCCTTTCTAAAATTATTGTGGCCTATCGACCTCTCCTCTCCTCTCCTCTCCTATGCCGACTTTAGTTGATTAAAAATATTCGTCCTGTCAACATCGTTTGATTACGGAGCCCACTTTATCGACCGTGTCGAAATCAAAGCCATCGTGAGCTCGCGCATGGTGAAAATTGTGAATTGTTGTGAACCAGCGCAAAGAAGAAAGAATACCGTGGAAGAATAGAAAAGGGTAAGTCGGCATTCCGAACTTTTTCCAATCCTATGATTCCGCGTTGCGACAGTGCGTTTCCGTCCCCAACATTGGTCATTCGAGCCTGATAATTTATATTAATTGAAAAAATTGTGGTTAATTTAATTATTTCAAGGTTAAATTGTTCATAAAAGTTGATCTATGTGTAAAATTCGCGTCAGCCGTGCTGTTCGCGAAAATTGCCTGTAGGTAGTAAAAAATACTTAACTGGTGACCAGTGGCGGTTTTCTCTAAAGTGCGTTTGTGCGGCGAACCCCCATTAAAAAGATGAGAAAATAAAACAAACTTGTTTTATAATAATATAAGCACATTGTAGATAGCACGCTATTAAAATTTCGCCTTCAAAACCCGCGCCACCGAAAAATACGATACATATTCCAAATATGTGCGAGTTGTAATCCGCGCCAAACTCTTCATACAAAAGAATTTTAGCCGGTACAAACCCTATGACGGTGACATATACAAAATTTGGTCTTTCTTTGCAAAACTAAGACAAATTGTGTGCGCCGAACACGCGTTGTGATATCACGTGACCTCCGAACATTGACGAATGTAACCGAAGAAACCCGAGCACTTCGCGGACTGACTGGTCGACGTTTGACCTTTGAACCATAGGGAAGCAAGTGTTATTTTTGATGTTATATTATGGTATTTAACTTTGTAGTCATTTTTGTACATATCGTCACCTTAAAGCAATAGTGGGATATCTTCGAAAAATACACTTTTGAGATAAGTATGCAGTTCGATGTAAAATTTTGAGTTCTACATGATGCATTACTGGGATATTTTGTAAAAAAAAATTGCCAGTGTTACAAGTAAAATCTCAGTATTGAAATGTTCGGTCACTCAGAGCAACACTGAGATATTGATGTTGTCCCACTGTTGCTTTCAAAAGGTCGTTTAAAATACTGAAATAAATTTATTGTCTCATTGTAGCTCTATAGTTTTCAACATGTTGGGTGATCTTGGAAGAGAAACATAAATAAACTGAAGGTGAATACTGGTCAGGAGTATGTAGCAAAGTCAGGAAAAATACGCAGAGCAAAACAAATTAAGCCTGTACTGTGTACTAATTGTAAATACAAATGGTCTGAATCTGTTTTGGAAGTTGATCGATTAAAATATTTTAATATTTATGATTCCATGAATCCTAGCTAATAGTGGTTATTATTTTGAGAGAGATGGACATAACATACGTATGTGAAAGATTTTTTTATGGCAACCTTAGATATAAGCAATAATACCATAAGCACTGCATTAAAAAAGAAAACAGACAGCTTCCTGCAAAAGGATGATTTAGTTGATGGTGTTATGAATCACATCAACAGCTTTAGTAGAGTGGAATCGCACTATTATCGTGCAGGATCCTCTCGGATCTCCAAATATCCAAAAGATGTACAATTTGTACAAATAGAAGTATGTCTCGGTAGGTAATCTCTATGTTACACACTCTACATACAATTCAATACCAAATTCAATATATTTTTAACCAAAAAAGAACCTTTGTGGATTTTGTGTATAATACAACTATAGTACTGCAAATGAGATATTAGAAAAAATAATAATATTCTGAACACATTCAGAATGTAAAGCTATCTCGACAAGAAAAAGATAAAAACATTACCAAAACCACTGATGATACTGTAGTTGCCATTTATGACTTTCAAGCTGTTATGCCGTTGCCAAATGGCAATATATCTATTTTTTTATAAGAGCAAGTTAAACGTTATAACTTCTGTATTTACAATACCAAACACGACAGGGCCATTGTTACATGCGGCATGAGGGTGTAGCTAAAAGATGCGCAATTGAAATATCTACCTGCGTGTACACATTTTTAAAAGACCTTTGCCAAGGGAAACGGGAAGTGATCTTTTATTCTGATAACTGTGTGGCACAGAATAAAAACAATTTTATTTATTTTCTATGTACATGCATGCACTATGAACACTTGATATTCAAATCATTACCCATATATACGAGGGTGGGTCAATAAGTCCTTAGAAAAGCCGACAGGTGGCGCGACTAGTACTGTAAGCGGTTTGTTTTCATGCAGCGGCACTACCGATTCAGTATGCTACGAAGTTTCAAGCAGATTGGTCGGGTTGTTGTGTGTTTCTCGTACATTTAAAAAAAAAAATTTGCTTGTTTACAAAAATGGAAAAAATTGAGTTTAGAGCTGTTATTAAACATTTTAATATAAAAGGGTTAACAGCAAAGGAAATAAAAAATGAGTTGGATTTAGTTCACGGCACATCTGCTCCTTCACTTGCAACTATTTATAACTGGTTAAATGAATTTAAACGTGGTCGTACATCAACAAAGGATGAACCACGCTCAGGACGTCCTGTAGAGGTGACTACACCAGAAATGATCAATAAAATCCACGATATGGTGTTAAGTGGCCAAAGATTAAAGTTGAGTGAGATAATTGAGGTTACAGGGATCTCAAAAGGTAGCGTCATTTCTATTTTACATGATAAATTGGGCATGAAAAAATTTTCTGCAAGATGGGTGCCGCGTTTGCTCACAGTCGACAATAAACGCAATAGGGTGGTGGCCTCTAAAGCCCTGTTGTCGCTCATGCAACGCAATCCGGATGAATTTTTTCGTCGCTTTGTGACTGTAGATGAAACATGGATACACCACTATACTCCCGAGACGAAAGAACAGTCAAAGCAGTGGATTGCGAAAGGCGAACCATGTCCAATGAAGGCGAAAACCGTAAAATCAGCTGGTAAGGTTATGGCTACTGTATTTTGGGATGCACGTGGAATTATTTTCGTTGACTATTTGGAAAAAGGAAAAACAATAACAGGGGATTATTATGCATCTTTATTGGACCAGCTAAAAAACAAAATTGAAGAAAAACGGCCTCATTTAAACAGGAAAAAATCCTCTTTCATCAGGACAATGCCCGTGTTCACACATGTTTACGATCAATGGCTTAAATTGAAGAATTGAAGTTCGAATTGGTCGACCACCCACCGTATTCGCCAGATTTAGCCCCCACTGACTTTTTCCTTTTCCCAAACTTAAAAAAAATGGCTAAGTGGACAACGTTTTTTTTCAAATGAAGAAGTCATCGATCGGACAAATGCTTATTTTGAGGACCTTCCGAAAACTTATTTTTCTGACGGTTTAAAAAAAATTGAGAAACGTCTAACCAAGTGTATTGAGCTCCAAGGAGATTATGTTGAGAAATAAAAAAAAAATAAAAAAATACAAACTGTTTTAATGCTTGTTTCTAAGGACTTATTGACCCACCCTCGTACCTAATTGTTGGGCACTCAGAGAACAAAGGAGACTCCATTCATTATTGCATCGACAGAGAAAAGGTCAGGGTTTTAAAAAAAGGCCTAATATTTATTCCAACGGAGTTAGCGATGATCATAAAGTGTTCCAAGAAGAATGAACCTCGTTATAAGTTATAAGTTAACAGAAATGGAAACAACGGACTTCATTGACTGGAAGAAGGTATGTGAGAAGACTGGAAAAAACTTCTCAATAAACATGGACAAAAATAAATGTATTTGGAATAAAGTTAAGATTTTACAGATCACTAAAGACGAATCGTTAGTTATCAAATACAAAAGCACCTACACCGAGGATCCATTTAATCAGAGCATTAATGTGAGAGAGCTACTAAAGAATGTTCGGAATGAGAATAGTATAATTCTAGGACCAGCTTATACAGTTCCACCTACAATTCCACCGAATAAAAATCGTGATTTCTTATTTGTTTGCCAAAGTGGTGTTATACCAAAAAAAACCTCATAATTTGTTTTGAATTAATTAATACTGCTAATACAGACTGCGATGTACAAGAAGAAAATAACGATGAAGGTTCATTGTAGGTTTCCAGGGAATCAACACATATTTGTTTTATTTTTTTGTTCTTAAAGTTTTCTGTAAAAAAAATTACATACTTTTTATTCTAAAGGTTTTCTGTTATTTTTGATACATACCTACTTTTTATTCTTGGTTTTCTGTTAATTTTGTTACATACTTTTATCCTTAAAGTTTTTCTGTTATTTTTGTTACATACATTATAAAAAGCTTCTCATAAATAAATTTATAAGCACAAATATATATTTTTTTCATTTTTATTCCACCTTACTATCGTCAATTGTCGTATTGACAAACTATAGGAGTGAGTGGGAGTGTACTGTTGAAAATGTATTTATGATTATAAACATCATGGAAAAACATGCAGAAATAAGAATTATTAATTATTTTGAGCAATTATTAATTATTTAAAGCAATTATTAGCCTGAAACAGTCGTACACATTGAAAAAATCTCCCGAGGAATAATTATTAATTCAATTATACATCTAAACTCGTAATATTATTACTATGCTACACTGAGATAATTTGAGATGATTACCAAACACTCCACGCAACAGTGAGATATTTCCAGATTTACGTATACTTTGTCAAAATTAGTATGAAAAAATTAATTATTTTTCTATTATTACAATTTTGTGTTGATGTTAAATAATTTACCTCTCTTATACTATATAATTAATCTGCAAGATTAGTTAATTTGATGCTGCTAGAGCTCACGCAAACCTAAAAGTCCTATTATCTCAGAACAGCATTTTTCAAGATAGCGCCCCTGAGGTGATAACTCACAAAAGCGGCGCTATAAAAATTGTCCAATATTATTATTATTATTATTATTATTATTATCCCACTATTGCTTTAAGGTGACGATATTTTTGTTTTCTTGTTTCTGCATTTCTCCAACCGTTTGCTTAAGGCATTTGTAAATCTACTACCTATTGAAGTAGACCGATTTTGATTTCTGTTTTCGTATTTTTTTTTTTAGATAAGTCGTTATATTCCTTAATTATATTTGCGAAAGTTTCGGCAAACGCCCCATTGTCGTCGCTAGTTATGCAATTTTGTGTTTGGTCCAGTTCTCCATCTCCAGTATTCTTTCGGATTTCAAATTGAAAGCGTTTGCGTATATGTTTATTTATGCGTTTGCGTATATGTTTTTTTATGCGTTTGCGTTTATTGATTGTCGCGAATATTTTGTCATAATTTTTTTTATACAATGGCGGAATACAGTGTTATCTATATAAAAAATAATGCCAATACTTATGAAAAAAGGTTGGAAATTAAAAATAAAGGGCCTCCGCGTCCTGACCTCTCATTAAAGCAGGTTTGTGCCGCGAAAACCGAGAAATTCACTCGAGTTTTTAAACGTGATTGGTACGCGAGCTGTACTTGGTTATGTGGTTGCGAGGAAACCAATCGGTTATTTTGCTTCCCCTGTTTAGTTTTTGGAGGCGACCCATCGTGGTGTAAAATTGGAGTAAACGATCTTTCCTTTATTAATAATTATAAATATAATTTAATTCCTATAAAACTTTTCGCATTATCTAATAATTGTGTCTAGTGTAAAGTGATTTAAAAACAATAATATGTAGGTACCCCTCCCACTAACTTTATTTAAGTTGTGTGACTGCTGCCGTATTCGACTATTTGACGAAGGACAACAGTAAGTAAATTTTAATTAGATATGTTTATCTTCTCTTGAATTTCTGAACCCCCTGTTAAAAAGACCACGAACCGCCACTGCTGGTAACAAATTTGTTAATATAAAATAAATTGTTGTATTCACTCGGCATTTTTGTGCAGATTAATTTCTCAATACAATGGCTGAGAAAAAAGTACTTTTGTTGCAATCCCGACGTGAGCGAATAGTATCTCGTATTCGTATCACGCAAGAGCTCATAGCGAGCACTTATGATGATAGTAAGAAAAAAGATAAGTTTCTTGCTAGATGTGAAAAGTTAAAAGATTGGTTACAAGAATTTGAATCAGTTCAAAACGAGATTGAGGAACAATTACTGTCATTAGACAAGATTACAGAAATGTCAGAACTAGGAAACATTGCGAATAATGTTGATTCAATGTATTTCGAGATCATGCAAATGAAAAGCGTTATCACTAGTAATAATGAAAATTCAATTCCTAAAACGGCAAGTAATTCGGTGATTCGTGCACCAGTGATAAAGCTGCCCACTTTTGATAGTAACATTAAAAGTTGGTGCTCATTTCATTCATTATTTAAAAGTCTTATACATGACAGCAATGCATATACTAATGAAGAAAAATACCATTATCTTTTATCAGTAATTACAGGGCCGGCACTGGCACTTATACAATCATTGCCTTTTATCGAAGAGAATTATGACATTGCCTGGAATATTCTGGTAAATCAATACCAAAATTCTAGAATTCTTTTCACGCATTATGTTGATGAAATTCTTAATTTCAAAATATTACAAAACGAGTCTGCGTCAGGTATAGCGCGGTTACTCAGTACGTTTCAAGAGAATTGCGCCGCTATAAAGGCGATGAAGATAGAAAATATCTTTGATAAATTTGTTGGTCATATTATGATACGATTGATGGATCTGAGAACTAAACGTCAATTTGAATCCAAATTGCCCGGTGAAGAGATTCCAGAATTGGATTCAATTTTCGAGTTTCTGAGAAATCAAACGCGTATTTTAGAAATGTTATCTCCACATACTACAAAAGAGAAAAAAGGTTCGTTCAAAACGTTGTTATCTGCCAATAAGAATGATAATAAAATAGTTTTACCTACCAATAAAACTTATATTATGTACCTAACCTCATTTAAAACCTTTATTGAGAGAAGCATTCTCAAATTCCCTTTCGCGTGGCACTTTCCCGCTCTTTTTCAGCACCTTGTGTTGGACAAGTGGTCACCAGATGCTACACAAAAGTAAAGCGTCCCCTATGCGACTTTTGTTTACGGCATTCTTTCTCATTAGTTCTCACCAGGCAGTGATTGCCTAGGTTTTAAATGAGGTTAGGTACATAATATAAGTTTTATTGGTAGGTAAAACTATTTTATTATGTAGCCTGAACCGTCATTTAAAACCTTTATTGAGATCTGTTTGTTATCGACTGGTGACCACTAACGCTAATGTGATACTATTATAATAGTCAAAAAACTGGAAAACCTACTCACGTGTTACAGTGGGTGGAATAGGGAGGCTACAGACAATGCCCTATTTACCTCTAGGGGAGTGTTAACTTCCCTTCTGTAGAATTTGGCAAAGGTGTCCCGGCTCCTCCAGTTCCCTCGAGCCAGGATGTCATCCAATCTAAAATTATCCAGCCAGTTAAGTGACGCCACTGCTGCCCGTACACTTCCCGGGGCAGCTGTGATCTTAGCTTCTTCTAGAATTGTTTTGACCCAACGGGCGATGACTGTTCTTGAAGCTGCCTTAACTGCTCCCGATGTAGTGATGAAGAGTTCTGTTAAATTCTGCTTTGTTTCCCTCCGTTCTTTGGAGGTTTCAATCAGTTTCTTAATCCAGTATGCTGGGTCTATATTTGGCTGATTTCCGTTTCTCAACCTCCAACCTGACTGTTGGTATGTAGCAGAGTCAGTTTTGGATCCGAAAACTGGCCATAACGAGACCCCTTCCTCATTTATGAATAGTTTGTCTGGCGAACACTGTAACAAGGTCAGGTCATGCACTCTTCGTCCCGAAGCTAACAAAAGTAAAGTCGCTGCCCTTCTCGAGACTTCAAAGAGACTCAACTTTTTGGGTGGGTTAGCTTCTAACCAGGTCAACACCATTCTGGGATCCCAGATAGGAGGCTTAGACAGTTTAGGATGCTTTAATGCTGCGGCTTTGAGAACTTGTCTGACTAGAGGGTGTGAGCTTAGGTTTCCTTCTTCCGGGCTACTGAAAGTTGTTACTACCGATTTATGGAGTCGAATTGTGCTGGGAGAAAAATTGTCTTCTAAACTAAGATCTGTTAAAAATCTTGCCAGGTTACTTCCTGTAGGGACATTCGGGTTTACCCCGTGATTTAATGCCCACTTTTGCCACCTAAGCCATGCCGGTTTATATGTTTTAAGTGTGGATTCTCTCCAACCTGACTTTAAAAATTCTTTCTGTTTGTCCGACCAATCTGTTAATGACTGACTCCACCCCGGCACTTCCACACCTCCAAAATAAAATCCTCTACTTGTGGAGGGGGTTTCAAGGTTCTGGTGTCTATCAGCACTTCTGTCAGGTTCATTATGGTGAAAGGAGGGCTCGTCGCTCGACTTTTCAAGTCTGGTCTCCAGAATACTTTCTTCCATCTCGGGGCTACAATCAGGTATAGGCCCTTGGCCCGGTTGAGGTGTGCGAGAACTCTCGGCATGAGGCACGGAGGGGGGAACACCCAAGCTAGAGGAAAATCCCACTCTCGAGTCCAAGCGTTGACAAAACTTGCCTCTTTGTCGAATACATTTAGGGACACATAATCTTCTACAACGTGAGCTGTCTCCGATGCAAACAGGTCTATAGTTGGTCTCCCCCATTTTGCAAAAATCAATTTTGTTGCTGCTGGTAAAAGATGCCACTCCGGAGGTTCGCGTTTTCTGGAGAGTTGATCTGCCACCTCGTTGAACCTTCCTGGTAGGTAGTGAGCAGACAGTGAAATGCGATACGTGTCTGTCATCTGAAGGACTTGACGAGTCGCTTCGAGCAATGTCTTGGATCGTGTGCCGCCTTCGTTGCGAAGGTACGCAACCACCGATTTGTTGTCTGACTGGATCAGGAGACCCGAGTCTGACAGCTCTGGCCCGTGAGGAGTAAGTGCTGCCAGCACGGCGAGCATTTCCTTAACATTGCTGTGGAGAGGTTGCTGTGTTTGGGACCAAGCTCCACTCAATCTGAGGTCGTCTAGCTGCGCACCCCATCCCCAGTCCGAGGCGTCGGTCGTGAGGGTATGACGAATCACTGCTTGATGCATTGGTGACCACGTCTGCAGGGACCTGCTCCACCATCTCAGCTCCTCTATCGCTGTTCGAGGAATGGGATGGAGTCGTCTCGGTTTGAATGCAGGCAGCTTGCGACTGGCACACTGTAACATGCGAAGGTTAAGCCTGCCTCTATGAATGGCGAAACTAGCAAAATTGAGGGTACCCAAGAGGCTCTGGGCCTGCTCAAGTGACCACCTTCCTAGATTAATGTATTGTTTCAGTAAATTTGTTATTTTCGCTATTTTAGTTTGCGGGAGGCCTTTTAAGCCGTCCCTTGAATTCCATGAAATTCCCAAATATTCAATTTTCTGAACTGGACACAGAGTGGATTTACTGAATTGTATTATCCACCCAAGAGTTTGTAACATTGAAATAGTTTCGAATGTATGCATTTTCAATATATTTTCATTTTGATGTACTATCAAAAAATCATCTAGGTAAACAATTATTCTGAGACCTTTGT